>NC_141536.1:87377498-87644998 GCF_021556685.1 Rattus norvegicus
TTATCTTACTCATTTCTATTTATTTATTCTGGGCCTGATCTGAAGATCTTGCCTTCCACCCCCATGGTCAGTCAGTGCTACTGCGTGTGGTACTGGTGTAGATTCCCTTAAATTCCTGCATTGGTTTACAGCTTTAAACTCCATTCTGTCTGGGACCCCTCACTATGGGTCTCCTCTCAGCTACTGCCAAACGCACACTTCCCTAGTACTGTGATGACCAGTCTCTCCTGAGGCCCTTGCAGTAATCAGATAAACAAATTATGAACATACCTATATGTTCACATACATGGATCCGCTAGCACTCACATGTGCATGTATGTATGTGCATGCACAGACACAGACACACACACAGACACACACACACACAAGTCAAACACAGCCAGGCATCCATGACCTATTGGTAAATGCTCTGTCCATGTCCCCCTTTTCCCTAACATTCCCTCACTCAGAGCCTTTGACTTAGTTTCTGTATGGAGCAATCTCTAGTTCCACCAAAAGAAATGGAACCTTCCGAGCTTGGGGCAAGACTTTTAGCAAACAGTGCAACCCACAGATGCAGAACTGGGAAAAGGAGGTATTCGACACCCTGCCCCGCCCCATGTGTTGAACCACAGAGATACCTCACTAAGGAATCCAAAATGCAGATCACTTTATAATACCCACTTTCAAGCACGACAGAAACAATTATCCCTCCAGGCAGTCGCTGGGAGAGAGTTCTACTCCGAAACCTCAATTTTCTTCTCAGTCACAATTCAAAACAGACAGGAGGGGGGAGGGGGAGGGAGTCGATACTGGAAATGTCACAGATTTTTCTGGCCAGTGTCTCTTGGAAATTTATTCAAGTTCCTGCAGCCCAAACAGGCTGTCTTCTCTGTGTGCAGACCAGAGATAAGCCACATTTTTTTTTTTACCTGCTGCCTCTGCCCTCACCCCAGGTCATTTTCATTACTCTTCACTGTGGCTGTTCTTTCTTTAAAATTGTAAAATAAAAATGCTCACTTGTGCTAAAGCTGAGACCCAGACAGGAAGAGCTCGGTCTGTGACTCTGCAAGTGGCAAGCTCTCACTGGGAGAGGAGGGTTCCAAGAAAGAGCAAACATAACTTTCAAATGCATGTGTGGAGGTTGGGGTGGGGGTGGGGCTGTAGACCTCACTCTGAGGAGCCCCGGACCGGGAAACTTGCTTTACACTCTTCTGAAACAACCGGGGTTGAGGGACTTTCCTGATTGTCCTAGGGCTCGGCTTCTCAAGGCTCCTTACTCTTTCCTCCAGATCCTTAGTTTGAGCCTCTCCAGCTTTGCGGTGTGCTGCCCAGAAGCTTCCCTTGTCTCCGTGACTCCTTGCTGTGTGGAGATTTCTTGTGCAGATTTGGGAACCATAGCAGTGTCCAGCCCTAACCTTCCCACTTGAATGTCTCCTGAACAAGCTTCACCCCGGGGACCACAGCCAGGGACCCCTGCATTGTTATCCTTTATGAGCAATTTCTTTTTCTTTAAACTGCTTGTCGAAATTGTCACTCTGAGTGCTAAAAGGAACCGGTAGCAGCACCACTTACCACAAGTGGAAAAATCGCTTAGAAATTAACTAGCAACAAACAAAATACTGGCACGGAACCTTAGCCATCAACTATCCCTAGCTAAAGATGCCAAAGGTTCGCTCCCTCTTCCTTAAATAAGGAGCCTACCAAGTCCTGGAGAAGACTGCATAGACTTTCTCTGGCTTGACTATAAGGGATAAAGCAAACATTTTCTAAGCCCAACTCTGATGTTATTCATTGCCGTGTTTAGGTCTCTAAAAGTCACTTCTGGTATAGTAGACAATCCTTCCCCCTCTCCCTAAAATGTTGACAGAGGTAAACAGGAGAGTAAATGCTTAAGAACTCTGGGGAGGTGTGGAGCTGTAAACAAACACCCACGACTTTAAAAAAAAGTAAAATCTGCATTAGAAATGTGTCTAGAGGGGTTGGGGATTTAGCTCAGTGGTAGAGCGCTTGCCTAACAAGCGCAAGGCCCTGGGTTCGGTCCCCAGCTCCGGAAAAAAAAAAGAAAAGAAATGAAAAGAAAAAAGAAAAGAAATGTGTCTAGAAGAGTCTTTTTCCAGTTTCTCACCCTAAATAAGGAAAACTCCACATTTAAGGTTCTGAAAAATCTCTCCCCACACTACACCCCAAGAAAAAGACTTGGTGTTCACCAAGCAGCTCCTCTGGTTAGGTCCCTGGTAGGAAATGACATGTGGTTATTAGTTTTGAAGTATCTGGCATCTTTGTAAGCAGTATTAGTCACCTCCCAAAACCTCAGGGCTTCCCACGTGCACAAGTCCCCACTAGGCACACCCTACCGGCCTTGGGGTAGCCCCCAACACCAAAAGACAGCTGGCATTTGAAACTTGACTGAAACCACACAGACCCCATCTCCTTCAAATGTCAAACCAGAAGATAGCAGCCCAGCAGGTTCCTCTTCAGGACTTAGGAAGAAAAAAAAAATCTCTTCTCAGTTGCCTGCCTTCAAACCAATCAATAGAGACCACAGGGGAGTGGAGTGAGGTAAAGGCTGACCTTTGAGTGAAGGGCAAATTCGATGATTCACAGTCAGGACTCACAATTACGTTCTAAGTCTTTAGTCTCCCTCTCACTCCACCCCCAGCCCACAACAGATGCTACTGTCCACACAGCAGAGGATGACCTGACAGAACTCCAGGCTTCCATTGGATCTTGATCTGACCAGATTTAGGGGTTACTGTTTCCTCATGTGTGGTGTGTGTGTGTGTGTGTGTGTGTGTGTGTGTGTGTGTGTGTGTCTTTCGCACGCGCACATACACAAGTGTATATGAGCTTGTGTTTACTTGACTGGTGTCTGTCATCCTTTAAGCGTGGGCATTCATAAGTCTGATATTTCCTGATGAGTCAAAAACAAAACAAAACAGAACAAAAATGATGTCCCACTTTCTAACTGCAAAAATCTCTCCAAACAGTTTTAAAATGGTGCTCTCTACTTGGACACAAAATAACACAAAACAAACTACCACCAAGACCCCATGTATTTTGACATTTCTGTCCCATTAGAATGGATGGGATTGTGCCTCAGCATAATAAATAAGAACCAGGATAAACTTAACCAACACTTAGGCTCTTATTTTGTGCTAGCCAGCAAGGGTTTTGTAAATAAAAACATATTTAGTCCCTATAGCAACCCTATACAGGTAGGTCCTAAAGGTTAGGTCCTGGTTTTGTAGAAGAAACTGAGAGAAATGGCAACTTCTGAAAGAGAGAGAATGTTATTTCACGCAAACTGCACAATGGGGTGAACTATATTTTTATGCTCATCTTACAAACAAGGAAACTGAGACAGACAGAAATAAAGCAGCTTGCCCAGACCCACCTAGAGAATGATCGAGAAGCAGGGCTGACCTCACTATCAATATCCAGCTCCCAAACACCTCTGCTCAGAAGTAAGGGAGCAGCTGTCTATGACTTAGAAACTGTCCTTTGCAGAGAAAGAAACACACACACACACACACACACACACACACACACACACACACACACACACACCTGAGACTTTGACTTTTTTAACCCCACAACAATACGTAGGCAGGAAGGAAGTCTGCCTGTCATACCAATCCTGCTGTCAACAGAACAGACCAGGAGGCCTAGTGACCAGAAATAATCTGTCCAAAGGGCACATAACCTAACTAAACACCACACATAGAACAGGAGGGATTTAGGGCAGTGGTGGAAGTCATGGTCCTCTGGTGGAAAGCTATGTCTTCAGTAATCTTAAGTGGATTCTGCCTTTTCCTGCCTGTGTTCCAGGGCTGGACAGTGCAGCTGCCCAGGAACTGCGTGACACGATCAATATAGTGAGAGGCCAGAAGAGAAAAGACTAGCTTCTAGAAGGCAGGCCATGCAGACATCTGTATATGCACAACAGCACCATTCTTTTGTCTTATTCTGGAAACTACTTTTTCCTCTCATGGAAGCATTATGTGTTCTTCTGTACGTTGACTAAAGATGTGTTTGGAAGCTTCTGAGGCACAGTTTCTCACATGATAAGGACAGACAGATGGAGCCCAAGCAACAATCTCTTAACAATATAAATAAGTCCTAAGGCTCAAAAGTCTGACTGCAAGTGATCTGACTGATTCCCACTAACATCAGGGGCCAAGCCAGCGCAGCAGCTCCCTACGGTCACCGCAGCACATGTAGCTGTAGGCATTGGAGGAACATTCAAATGTACAGGATTGACACCCCTCCCTGGTGGTGTGTGAACTGCGTGTATAATGGGCTCTGGGACCTTCCAAGCTTACCTGGAAGTAGTCAGTAATGAACGATCCAAGTTCACTCTTCAGCAGCCGCCTGGGGAGAGAGAAACACAGAATCAGAGTCAGGCAGCTACTGATGCAGTCATAGCTGCTAAAGATGGATTCCAAAGAATGATGACAAGTGTGCTTACCAGTAGCACAGGGGTGGAACCCAGGCGGGAGAGGAAATGTTCTTTCCTAGGTCCTGGTAGAGCCCTTTGCCCCCATGCTTCTACAGTGATAACATTTATAAGCAGTTTTAAGTCTAAAACACACTTTTTTTAATACGTTCCTCATCCAAAGATTTCAAGTGTGTGCAGCGTGGTATCATGGTTACAATTTGCATAGATAGAGACATCATGCCTACCCCCATTTACCAATTAGCCAAGAGCCGAAGTTTAAACCTAGACCTTCTCTGCAAACTCAATGCCTTTCCTATAACTCCATGTCTCCTCTCCTCTAAGCCCATCAGAGACGCCTAGACTTAAAATTCACGTTGAGGATATGTTGGGATGGTCTTGTCTCATCCTGAATGTACTGGGGCAGTCTACAAAAAAGACAACAGTGAGGAAATTGAGTTTCTGGTTACCTAGGCAACACATTTACTGAGCTGCCCAGTATGGTCCCACAAACTGTTCTAGTGAGAGCACGGTCCAGAGTGAGAAGGACAGACAAGGTCTTTGCTTGCATAGCTCCCACTCTTGGGTGTAGGATGTGGATATTAATAAATACATTCAGAAGGCAATATCAAAGCATCCTAAGTGCTGGAAATATGAACAAATAGAGATTTGGACACAGATTTCTTCCCCCTGTGAAAAATAATGGGCCCATCCCCACTGATCCATCTTGGATTTGATTCAGATAAGGTGAGAAAAAGCTCAAAACAAGAAAAACAGGCTCCTGGAATCCAATAAGTTCTCCAGGGAACAAAATCTCCCTGACTTCAATGTTCTCATCACCTCTCCCACCTGCTACGGTTATTAAGGAGCAAATGCTCAAATGTCTGACAATCTTGCTGGGTATTAACTTCCCCCAAAACATGCTCACACATGTCACTGATGAATAAACAGGCGGTTACAGCAATATGCCATTATGTGCACGAAACAGGAACAAGAATTTGGGGACAGAATAAGAGAGAAACACTCAGGTTTGAAATTTCCACAAAAGTGTGGAAAACGGAAAACACATGAAAAGCACCACCCTTTTCCCGCAGCAGAAATACAGCAAACAGATAAAGCATTTCGAGATTCACCTTAACAGCTGCCCATCTAAGAACCACTCTATCAATTCAACCCAAGGCTTGTCTGAGTGGTGGAAATGTAGCAAAGGCTATTGGGCTGGGACTGAAGAAATGGTTCAGCCATTAAGAGCGCTTGCTGCTCTTGTAGAGGACCCAGGTTCTATTTCTAGGACCCACATTGAGGCTCACAATTCCCTTATCCTCTACCCAGTCTTACAGATGCTGTCGCTGAGGCTCACAGGCGAGGGCCCTTTGTCTAAGGCCTGCCCAGGTTACCTGGTACAGGAGAAGGTTTCTCACCTTAGACTATAAACGTGTCACTAGCTGTGACCCCAGTTCCAGAGGATCCTGTGCCGTCTTCTGATCTCTGTGGTACTAGGCATGTCTTGGGGGGAGAAAACGGAACTGAGCTGCTAGTACTACATGCATGGAAGTTTCAAGGCCAAATGAAGCATGGAGTCTGCCTCTGATCAAGAAGCAAAATGCCTCCTTGACAGTCTTTGTGTCCACTGGAAAATCTCAGGGCCGTTGGTGAAGAAGCCAAGCTTGTGAGGAAGAGCCAAGTCCTATCGGATAGACCAGGTCCCACAACACTGAGGGACTAAAATAATACTGAGACCAAACAACATGTCGTAGAATTGGTGTCCGTGATTGTTAACCTTCATCATAAGCTTTCAATTCATCATTAAAAAAAAAAAAACTCTAAGTATTTCCAGAAAGTCTTAATGGAGCAGAGAAAACCCAGGTGACTAGTGGCCACACCCCAAAGAAAAGATGACTCTCCTCTGTTATTAGCTGTCATAGGTCCTCTGATGTGGGAAGGGTGAGGAGTAGGTCTTGTGTGCCTTTCCCCCATCTATGTTGGAATTTTGACTAGCTTGAACGTGTGTAAGCCTTGTGCTGGCAATCTCAGCTTCTGCAAATTCTTGAGGCACCCTGAGATTTAGACACATGCAACACTTTCAAAATAACACAGAAAAACACAAGGCTCTGTGTTCTCCTCTCCTTCCCCGGGGAAGAGACTAGAGGATCCTGAAACTGTGACTATAAATTAAGGAGGGCCTGAACTGAGAACAGGACCCCGTTGAAGGAATCAGAGAAAGAACTGGAAGAGCTGAAGCGGCTCGAGACCCCTTATGAACAACAATGCCAACCAACCAGAGCTTCCAGGGACTAAGCCACTACCTAAAGACTATACATGGACTGACCCTGGACTCTGATCTCATAGGTAGCAATGAATATCCTAGTAAGAGCACCAGTGGAAGGGGAAGCCCTGGGTCCTGCTAAGACTGAACCCCCAGTGAACGTGATTGTTGGGGGAAGGGCGGCAATGGGGGAAGGATAGGGAGGGTAACACCCATAAAGAAGGGGAGGGGGAGGGGTTAGGGGGATGTTAGGGAATAACACTCGAAATGTAAATAAGAAATATTCAAGTTAATAAAAAAAATACTACCAGACACCCTTAAAAAAAAACTCAAAACTCTTTCTTCTAATTAATACATATGTCATTTTCATTATGATTTAGGAACTAGCCTATGTGTTTACTTGGGTAATAAAATACTGGCACTGTAAAAAAAAAAAATTAAGGAGGGCCAGGCAACAGTTTAGCAAACTGGATTCCCTGAAGTTAGAGGGACTCAGGGTCACAAAACATACTGTGACCTTATTAGCCTAGTCTAATCTAGACTATGGTCTTTGGGAAGGGAGCCCCAGGACACCAGGTGCATTTCTATGCATATTCCTACACATGCAGACAGACATTCTAGAAGACTGCTCAATGAGATACTCTTATAATAGCAGTTGCTTTTGAAGAGGAACAAATGGGAACTAGGCTTTTGGGGTACAGTAAAGATTCTCCACCTTATACCTTTTTATAACATGCACATACACACGCACACACACACATGTACACACATGTGCATGTATGCAAGTGTATGTTCATGTGTATTCATGTGCATGTAGAAACCAAAGATCAACCAACCTCAGGTGGGACACCTTGGGAGCCATCCATCTTATTTTTTGAGACAAGGTCTCTCTCACTGGGACCGGTGGCTCCCTGACCATCGAACCTCAGGGACCCTCCTGGTTCTATCCTCCCAGTCCTTTGATTACAAATACACACTACCATGTGCTATTCACATGGGTACTAGCCCTGGCCACCAAACTCAGGTCCATGCACTTATGTGGCAATACCTTACCACCAAGTCATCTTCCCAGCCACAGCTATAACATTTTTGACCGCATGAATATAATCACGTTCAAAACACTATTTAAAATGATCCTAAAACTAACAGTAGCCACCACCAAGGTTACTGAGTGTGGGTCTGCGTTTCCGCCTTGCCCCTGGGGAGCTGGAACACAGCCAATACCCAGCTCAGGAAGGCACTAGGCTGCGTTTCTTCCCTGCTGCTGGGGTGCCAGGCTTGTGGGATTCTAACACATCCCTCAGGGGAGGTGAATGCAGTCTAAGATAGGAGCCCCAGCCTTGTTCCTTCAGGTGAGAAACTGAAGCGTGGGGGTGGGGTGCTGGGACAGGAGGCTGTGGCTCTCAGATTCCTATAGACCCAGAATCTGCCAGGGAGTTGGGAACTGGCTGTGGACCTGTGAGGTGCTTGGTGGGGCTGGGAGGCTTCTACCAGAGACAAAGGCATGACTCTGTATGACAAAGGCCTTCCCCATGATGGCCCTTAATAAAGAAGACAGTCCTTGCTTGTCCTAACTGGTTTATTCATGGCAGACAAGGATGCATACAACTTACTCGGGGTGGGCCAGAGATTAAATACCGTCTGAGGAGGCTCATTGGCTAATTACTCAGGTCTTGTCTAGATACCACATTAGCATGAAGAACTCTAAGCTCTATGCTGCCGTGGTCCTCTTAGTGGGGTGTTGTGGTCACGCACTCCAGGACAGGAACCTAGCTATTTCGAACTCCTGCCATCCTCAGTTATGAGTTTTATCGGGGTTCTGAACTTTGCTACTACCTCACTAGTTCTTCTGTCTAGTGGCATGGTTCACTGCCCCAGCCTGAAACCCAAGAAAGGACTGTGGGAGTAAGTTCCAAGCATGAGTGTAATATCGGGAAGCAGGCAGACAAAGGGGTGACAGCTTAAAAGTTCTGAGAACCAGCACTTCCATTGCTCCCTGGGTTGGTAACCTGAGAACCACTGATCCAAGGGGACTTAGAGGAGGCAGAGGAGGTGAGGAAAGGTGGCCGGGGCCAAGGGATGGGAGCAGTGCTGGCCGGCCAACTTGTGGGTAAACCACAGCCGAGTCAGGTTACACAGCTGCCACTGCACTGTCTATTCTGCTTGTCCTTGTCTAGCAAGGAAAGGGCAGTTCAGAAAAAAACCCTCTGTTCACATGTCAACCAAACTGAGAGTTACGAGGTCTCCCACATTTCCACCTCAGTCTATGGCTATCCTGACAGTAAAGACACTTGAAGGATACACGTGTCCACGTGTATCCCTCCCGTAACCCATCAGACTACCAAGACAATAGTTCTTAAGAAACTGGAAGTTCCCCAGGAATCCCATGTTCAAATAAGGAAAATGCAGAACCCAGGTGCCAGTCAAAGGAGACACTTGTCTTCCAGAAAGAGATTTCATGTAGTTTGCCAACTTGTCAGAGTGTCTCATAGTTCAGTCTAAATCTGAGACAACGATGGGCCGTGATGATCAGAACCACACCCTGACCAAGACCACTTAATTATGCACTTTTTGCCTTTATTTAAGCCTAAATTCTTATGCCAGGACCCCAAAGAGGGACTACTATATCCTTTTGCCCCCTCTTTCAATATCACTACATTGAATTAATCCTTTTCCTGCATTTCACCATGGTCTGTTTTTAAATTACCTATCGAGGCTATGTGACCTAGTATAGCTTCTCAGGTCAGATGGAGTCCAGATTCTGACCCTGACTCAGAAAACAGTGCCCTCTCCAGAGGACTGCAGTAGATGCTGCCCCTCTTATCTGAAAACTGGCAAAGGGAATAGCAAGCTCACTAATTAATTGTTTGATTTATAATAATTTACTAGAAAGCTGTTCTATGTTCAATATGATGCCGGGTGCAAGAAGAAGAGGAGTCAGGACCCAGGAAAAGGCCTCCTCCCTGACCACTCTCTCATTCAAAAGCTGAGATTTCTTTTTTTTTTTCTTTTTTTTTTTTTTTGGAGCTGGGGACCGAACCCAGGGCCTTCCGCTTCCTAGGCAAGCGTTCTACCACTGAGCTAAATCCCCAACCCCAAAGCTGAGATTTCTTAAGAATCACACTGGGGGCCTGAGTTGGAGACTAGAACTAGACTTAAAATTCCAGCCCAATGGCGTGCACTTGTAACCTTGGAGCTGGGAAATGGGGAACGGGAGGAATCCTGGGGCCTGCTGTCCAGGTCTGGTGATAGCAAGTCACTGAGACTCAGAAACAGGATGGATGACTCCTAAGGAATGATACCCAAGGCTGTCCACTGGTCCACATGCATGCATGTGCCTGCACACATAAAAACGCAAACACATACACACAGAGAGGGATACATATATACAGACAGATATACAGTGACACATGCATATACAAAAACACACAGACACAGACATATACACATACATTCACACATAGGATATACACACAAGCACATTATACATACTCACACACAGGGACACACACAAATACACACACCATACATACACACAGGACACACCCAAACTCACCACTCACACATAGGGAAACATATACACAAAGACACCTCACAGACACATATACACAAAAACACACATACGTACAGACACATATACACATAGAGACATACACACCACACACAAACACAAGTCATACACATACACCACACATGCGTATGCGTGCGCGCGCGCATGCGTGCACACACACACACACACACACACACACACACACACAAGCAAGGCATCAGAGATACTGGTCTAAATCAAAGCAAAGGTAATTCCCCTCTCACCCCCGCTATCTGGCTCACCAAGTTTATCTAGTTTGTGGGTAAAGCACAGAGAGAGGAGAAAAGCAGACTGAAGAACAGCCGGATTCGTGAGATGGTAGTCTGCTATCTCCAAGTTGCAAAAGGGAGAAATTTCTGGATTGCTAGTACATAGACCCAGGTTCGTGTGAGACTCAGAAGCCTAGAATTCTGGCAACCTACCTTCTATTTTCCCAGTTTTGTCTAAGATTTCTTCTGACAACAGAAACACAATTATCTCTTGGAACATATTAAAAATACTAAGGAATAAACACAAATTGTACCTAAGATGGTGTCTCATTTTCTCAGTCGATTTACTACTCATGTGTGTCAGGCCCTGATATGCACAGCATTTGTGTTTCTGTGGTTTAGCTTAAGCAGTATCTGCAGAGGAGCAGAAACAGCCCTGCTTCTAACCAAGATGACCTCCAAGACCACAGCTCATTAAGTCTGGAAGCCGCTGCCTGGGTCTGAATACTGATGGCCAATTCCCTGACACTAACAGTGGGCAGCAAGCAGGCAAATGCACTCGTCCCAGTCCTCAGAGAATCTGGGGATAGTGAGACACCTACAGAACAGGACAACTGCAAGAGGCGGTCGAGTTCATCTTCTTTTGTAGACTTCTTTTGTAGACTTCTTTTCTGACTTGTGGTAAGGCTTGGCAAGGGTTGGTCATGAAGATTCTATCAGGTCTGGCTGACTCTGAAGCCTACAGCCCTAGGACCCCATCTTTCTCCTCTTTCACTCCTGCCCAGGACAGCAGACAGGCCTTCCCCAACCTCAGATTTAGGTCCTGGGAAATGTGAATGGAATAGCAATGTTAGGCCCAGAGCACAGCTCTCTAAGGGTTAAAAGGTAGACACCACAAGGGAAAGGGGTTGCGAGGCTGATGTGGCTGATGTGAAAAGACGCATAGTCCAGGACATACCCACACGATCAGTTTCACATTCCCAGGCCTGGGACTTCATTTGACAACAGACTTCTGCTCAAGCCACTCCACCACAAGCAGCTGAGTTAGAAGGAAGTTAGGGAGCCAAAAGCTATGGGAAGGAAATGTTTACGTGGGACACGTGAACCCAGTGAAAGCAGAAATAGCATGAAGGTCAGTGAGAAGGCAGAAGAAGCTACAACAGGAAAAAAGAGGGAACAAGGTACTGGGCTATACTGTGTCACACCCTGACACCTGCCCACATTGACCAGCTGAGCTGCCACCCCAGTTCACAGGACTTCCTGTGATTACATAATCCAGGGTTTCTCAACACCATGGGTCGAGACCCCTTTAGGAATTGCATATCAGATAATCCTGCATAGCAGATATTTACATTCCAATTTCTAACACTAGCAAAATTACAGTTATGAAGTAGCAACAAAAAGCATTTTATGGTTAAGGGTCGCCACATGAGGGACTGTATTAAAGGGTCACAGCATTAGAAAGGTTGAGAACGACTGACCTAGACCCTGGATCTCCTCCTCATACCATGCTGTCAACGTGGTCTCCGCTCTTGTTGTCCTGAAAGTAAAGTAGACAGCTCCAAAGTTGGGATCCAGCCAGCACAGGGCAGAAGGGACTGTCAGAAGCTACCTCACAACTACCATCACCCCTGCATGTAGAGGTAGAGGGCTGAGGGGTGGAGGAGCACGATAGCCAAATCCTTCTGTTTGTCAGCTTGCTTTAATTGTCTTCCCAAGTTAACATTAGAGATGAGTAGGCCACCATTCAGCTAGGATGGGTCAAGAGAGCAGTACTAGTTGTTAAATAGTTGGCTACCCCACATTCTCCCTAGGCTGCTTTGTGGGACCTGCCTCAACTGCTTCAAAATCCAGGAACAGCAAGGCCCTCCAGGGAGGCTCCAAGCCAGATGTCAATGCAGTGCTCAGCCAACCTGATTGTTCCTCCTCTGAAGATCCCACCTAGCAACTCCAACAAGGCTTGTTTGGAGGCAACAGCCTGTTAAGTGGTAGCATACAAAAGCTGGCCTTTCAAAGCCCTTTGGCCTATTCCACTGGGATGCACTGGAGTCAGTGCCTCTGGGTGGGGCACATCACTACCAGTTCCCCATATCTGTCTGCACCCCAATGGGTATCAGTGGGAACACTAAAGAAAGACACCCAATAACTGGGCACAAGCTAAGTTCCTGATTATGAGGTGCATGCTGCATGGGACAGCTTGCACACCCTCGAATACTCCAACAGCCTCCCAGGTGGGAATCCGTCACGTTGCCTTCTGCCCATAGGAGACTAATGCACAGAGAACTCAAATGGAGGAAGTACACTGTGTCTACAAAGGAAGAAGACAAGATGGGGAGGGAGGGAATATGACTGTTAGAAGCAAGGAGTAGAAGAAAATTCCTTTAAAACCAGCAGGCAAATCTCAGGATGCTTGACTGGCCTAAGCCTGGGTTATGGATCTTACATTGCCAGACTGAAACTTTCCAAACAGTATAGAAACCATGAGTTTTGGGGAAGGAGAGTAGATTTCTAACAACATTTAGACCAACACATGGGCCAGTCGCATTGGTCTCCAATTGCCACTTCTTGTTAAGGACTTTCCTGTCCCCCAAAGACAAGTTTCTCAACAGCAGCACAAGGTATGAGATCAGGAAGAGCCAAATGAGCTCAAAAGACAGCCCTCAGGGGCCTCGCCTGGTGGTATACTAATCAAGTCATAAAGGACTCGAGGGGTGGAACCAAAAGGGTCTCTGATAGTCTAAGACCAGCCTGGTCTACAGTGTGAGTTCCAGGTTAGCTGGGACTAAATAATGAGGCATGTCTCAAAAAGAGAGAGGAGAAAAGAAAGAAAAGAAAAATACAATAAAATCTTATCTTAGTCCCACCCAAACTAAGGTTTTACTTTTAAAGACATCATCCCGTCAACCACACCTACTTCAAGATCCTTTAGTGAGGCCATACCCAAGTGCATCAGGCCAGAATGTGGCCTGTGTCAGCTCTGCAGGATTCTAGTGTCTTCTGACAACATGGCAAGCTGGGTTTAAGGTCCCAACATAAACCAATGGAAGGAGGGGCCCTTGGTCCTACCAAGGCTGGACCCCCCAGTGTAGGGGAATGTCAGGGCAGGGAGGCTGGAAGGAGTGGGTGGATGGGGTGGGGGTTTATGAATGGGAAACCAGGAAAGGGGATAACATTTGAAATGTAAATAAATAAAAAAAATCCACTTCGATAAATAAATAAAGTCCCAACACTTCTTGCAGAGATGGCCCCAGTGAGCTAGTCTACCTTTCATCCATACAACAGGGAGACAGTATCCAGTTTCCAGGCATGACGCTTGTACACGAGTGAGTCCGCACACAGCCTCAGAAGGGCCTGCTGCATTCTGCTAAACAGGTACTTGTACAGTCATTGCCTCAAGGACTCATGCTTCACACTGGCCTTGGTGCCATTAACCACCCTTCCGGGGGGACTTAGGCTCCCCCTTTTCCCAGCCCCCTGCTTTTCCCAGCCTCCACTAGTCAGCAATCTCAGAAGGATGGGAACCTCTGAGGTGGATTGCCCTCTGGGATTTGCGCCTTGGAGTCCTCAGACGGAAGTCTCAGCTCAGACTGGCCAGAGATCAATCCAGAGATCAATGGTTACCAGAGCCTCTTCTCCTTAATCATCTCTGGGGTTCCCTTTACGCCATTACCTTGCTCCCCAAGAACAGAAGTGGTGTGACTGGAGAGAGGAGGGATGTACATTCTCCTCAGGCCAGCCACAGATAGATAACGTATCTACAGCTTCCGAAAGCCTTACCTCTGAATGCTTACTTTTGCAGAGAAAAAGTCCTCCCTGGGAGCTGAGGTTATAGGGTAAGAAACAGACAGACAGTTATGTCCTCACTACCCTGTGTACCTGACTGCCAACTGCTTACCCCTCAGATTTCAGTTTAGGAATCAATCCCATCCCCAGTCCAACCCCTGCCCAGCTCTTCTCTAATACAAGTTCAGATCTACCCAATGGCCGCTCAGGAACGTGTCTAGGATCAAGCAGAGCCCATCACAAATTCTTGATAGATGGGTAACAACACCAACAGCCCCTCTGTCAGTGCACCCCAACCCAGGTTCTCCTGAGAACCAGTAAACGGTAATCTTTGTTTTCTCACTCTTCCAGCTCTTGCTGGCCATGTAAAAGTATTGTTTCCTAAGGAAGAACATGATCCACACCAGGACTCGGCCACTCCTGTCAAGGGTGAAGCTAGAGCATTAAAACACCACATCCAAGCTCCAGAGAACTCAGACAGAAAGGTGTGCAGGTTGAGCCAGCACTGTGGACAGTGAGGACTGGCAATCTGGCCAGAATAATTCTATTCAGAAAGGTCATCTCCTTGCCTGTGGGGATATCGAGTCATGTTCTGCTTCCCAAGGCAGTTGCAAGTAGAAAGTATTCTGATTTATGGTTTTCATATTGACAAAACAGGTGTCTTGACTCTCATTTCGGGAAAACTGGCCACTCTGTTTTGGATGGACTTACTCCTAAGGTCTGGAAATACTTGTGTCTAAATTCAATATTATGTTTTAGAACTTGGCCAAACTTGGAGCAAAGTTCTTCCCTGTATGACTTCAAAGGTTATTTGCAAAGACAGTGTTTTCAATGACACGTCTTAAAAGAGAGGGCCAACACTTGCAGTGGCTGAATTATAAGATCCAGTTACACAAGTGCGCCTGCTTTCTGGCCATCCTGTGCACTGGTTCCTACTTTCAAGCGTCCATTTCTCCCAGGTGCATCCTGATTACATTGCTAGAAAGAGAGCCGTGCGAGCTGTCAGCAAAGTGCCGTTGCACAAACATGAGGACCTGAGTTCTGATTCCCAGACCCACAAAAGAGCTGAGCATGGGTCTGTGAGGTCAGCACTGGGATGGTTGCACTTTCCTAGATCTCATTGGTACCCAGCTAAGTCAAATAGATATATCCTGGGTTCAATGTTCCCCGATAACAAAACAAGGTGTGTGTGTGTGTGTGTGTGTGTGTTTGTGTGTGTGTGTGTGTGTGTGTGTGTGTGTGTGTATCTATAATAGAGGTGCCCAAGGAGGCCAGGAATAAATAAAATTGATGAGATGGAAAACAGCCAAGGAAGGCACTTGATTTTAACCTCTGCCCACGCCTCAAGTGTACACACAGACAAAAAGACACAGACACAGACAGACAGACATATATACAAGAGGGGGCAGGAAAGACAGGAAGATAGATAGGAAGGGGGCCAAGCCTGGCTGGGATCAGAGACCCAGGGAAGAGGATTAGTGATGATCAAAAAGATTTTTACTGCTTGGCTGAACAGAATGGAGAACCAAGAGAGTCATTTCCTCTTAGACTTGGTCTCCACAGAAAGAAGAAATAGCTGGCTGTCCTTGTAAGAGCTCAGCCTCACCCAAACTTTAGTTCCAAGCACACGCTCTGAGCAGCTCTCAAGTTCAAAGAGAGGTTACCTCATATCCAAAACACTAGGGAGATCATCGTGCTGGTTCTGTCCCCAGGACAATTCGTCACTTGGCACTGTGGGCTCGTTCACAGCATAACCCCCATTATTCCTAAGCACTCATCACAACAACACAGAGAAAGTCTAACGTTCGCTGAACACTTCTTTTGCATCAGACTCTGTGCCAAGGATGCTTAAGCAAGTTACAACCCTCCAAACTGCCATGAGGCTGGTGCCATTATCACCCACATTTTATGAAAGGAGAAACAGACAGAAAAATTAAGCAACTTCCCCAACCTCATAGGACTTAATTAGCCTGGATTCCCCAGGCTCTGAATCCAGTGCTGCCTGGCTTCTCTTACACTGGAGAATACTACGAGCCTAGAACTGATCAAAGTCAAAGCCCGCGTCTGTGAGAATGTGGGCAGAGCGGCACGTCCACTTCAGGACTGTGGTCACTGGGCAGCTGTGTGTGTCTACATACACTCGCCGATGTGGAAGCAAGTCGGCTGGCTTGCTTTATGCAATTTGAGATAACTTGAGATGTCCAGGTGTGGTCTTTTGAATGAAAATGAACTCCGTAGGTTGGTTTGTATGTCTAAATGCTCGGTCCCGTTAGTTGGAATGATTTGGAAGTATTAAGAGGTGTGGCCCTGTTGGAGGTGTCTAACTTGGGGCTGGGCTTTGAAGTTTCAAAAGCTGGCTCCAGGCCCAGTGTCTCTCCACTGTTACTTGTGAATCGGGATGCAAAGCTGTCAGCTACTGCTCCAGTGCCATGCCTGTCTGCTTCCCGCCATGACGCTCATGGACTAACCCTCTGAATCGTGGTTTTTTTTTTTCCATTTTTTTCATTGGCTATTTTCTTTATCTACGTTTTAAATGCTATCCACCTTCCCGGTTTCCCCTCCAGAAATCCTCTATCCCGTCCCCCCACCCCCTGCCTCCATGAGGCAGAGGCAGGAAGATCTCTGTGGGATAGACGCCAGCTTGGTCTCTACACAGTGAGTTCCAAGAAAGCTGGGATTACACAGCGAGAGTCTGAAAATAATTTTTTAAAAGAAACAAAAATATGAAGAAGTTTTAAATAAAAATCTTCACTGCGGGAACACTACTACATTCTCTAGGCAGCCTCCCCATTCAGAAGACCCCTCGGCATGCAGTGGCTTCTCTGGGCTTGGAGGGGGCGGGGGGGGGGGGGCAGCTGACCACTGGGGTTGGCACACACCTTTCTAGCTGCCCGCAAAGGTCTTTGAAGTACAATGTCAGGATCTGTCTCCTGAGGTGAGAAACAATTAGCACATTCCTGATCCACTGACTTATTTATTTATACTTCCACTGGGGGGCTGAGGAACCTCAGGAAAAGGCCAGGAACTTAGTGCTTGGAATAAGCTGGGCTCTTTCTTGCTACTCTGTGGCTGGTGACCTGGCTTTGCCCCTGTCACATACCTTCTCAGGACCTCACTTTCCTTCCCTGTAAAATGAGGCTCTGGGCTAGATGGTCTCTTTTGTCTCTTTCCACATTCACGTAATTATGTCATGAAATTCAAGTGCATAGGAGAAATGTAAGACAGCTGTTTGCTTTTTTGTGCTGTACAGGTTTTAATGAAAATAGAGCTCTTAAACACCCAGACCTTAACACAGACCTTAATTCAACATAAACAAGGCCTGAACAATGGCCTTGTTTGTTGTTCTGCCCACCACAGGTCTGGACTTTAGCCTAGATATTCTGTATTTAACATACCCAGAGAGGAATTAAAAGGCTAGCTAATTCAACCTCCTTACCCTAGCTGAGCCTGGGGCTGTCATTTCACCAGGACACAAATCCTAGTGTACCACCACCACCCTGCCTCCTGCACCCTCTGCATTAGGTTTCTCTCGGTTCCTGGCTTACTGCAAGCATAGGACGACCTTGCACTTGCTGAATCTCCCACCTGTAGTCTCCTTCCCCCAACAAATCCCGGTTGGCCCTCAGATCACAGCAAAAGCATCACCTCTATAGTCCCTTGACTTCTTGGTGAGACCAAGTCAATCACCACACTTTATCATATCAACTATGTCATGATTGGTTGACTAATGAGAGTCTTCCCATCTGACTATACATTCCAAGAGAGCGAGCCAGGGACGTGGCTCAGTTGACAGTATGTTTTTCCCACTACGCAAGAGGCCCTGGGCTTCATCTCCAGCATCTTACAAACCAAGGATGGTAGCTCACACTTGGAATGCCAGCAATCCGGAGGTGGAGACAGGGGTATCAGGCACTCAAGGCCATCCTCAGTGACACAGTAAGCTCAAGGTCACCGTGGGCTTGTCTCAAAATAAACATACAAACAGACAATAAATAACAACAACCCAGGAATGCAAGGTTCACATATGTCTGCTCCAGCACTTGGTTATCAAGGAGGTACTCTAATATTTGTTACTATGTCTTTTAATAATAGCAGTAAGTCTCAAGTAATCCTGCCTCAAACACTAAGTCATATTAACTATGATGGTTAGAGCTCAATAAACGTTTACAGAATTTATACCAGCCCCCAATCTATCAATCTGTACCCCCGGCACAAGCACATTATGTACATGGGCATAGGTGACATATCAGAATGAGAAGTCTAGGTGGCAATGGTCTCGGAACACATCAAGTACAAGAGCAATTCAACAGCGAACGGAGGAGCAACAAGGACTAAGCAGAGCTGTGGGTTTTGGGAGGTGGGGATCCTATATACCCTAACGGGAAAACAACACTGGTTTTGGCCAGCCAAGTACCTGATGCTTTCGTTCAGTGCATACAGCTCATTGCTCTGCAAGCCGCCCCCTTTGAAAACGTTGATCACAGCCGTCTGCACACTGCAGAGAGAAAGAAACACATCCCAGTTAGGCGATCCGCCTCCAGGGGCCATATTCTCAAACAGCCCACAGGTAAGGTCATAGAAGAGCTGTGAAGCCTGAGGCATACACAGAGCTGTCTTCTCTCCCTTTCCTTAATGTCCCAGAAGTACGAAGTATGGAGGAGGGCGAGGCAAAAGAATTCGAAGGTAGTTCTAGGCCTCTGGGAGGTCACCCAGGGCTTCTTCCCTTGCTCACATGGAGAAAGGCAACGGAGCAGCTCTCTGAGAACTGCCATCACTGGGCTCTGCAAGCATCCAGAGAGTGTTCACTGCCAGCAGGAGCTGGCCCTGCCTGTTCTTACAACTGTGAAGCCACCATCTTAGATAGAAATGATGGCAGCCCTTCTAATAGAATTCTCCATGGTCCTGCCTTATCCCCTTGGTGTTCGTCTCTTAAAGGGCCGCAGTTCAGGGCTCAAGTCCACATTCTGAAGGACCAAGGCCAGAAGCATCAGCAGGAGAGTTTATTATAATATTGTCTGTGCTGAGGAATTTTACAAAGGACAATGATCCTCAGAACGCCGGAACATTCCAGGCAGCCCTCCTGAGCTGCAGCAGCGTGAGTGTGCCCGGTGGCCAGGCACACAGAAAGTTCAGAAATGCTTTCATTTATCCAGAGCCCAACACAGATTTGAAAACCAACAGCCTACTGACTTATAAGGCAATACTGATTTGCTGATTTACATGGGGCTTGGTTCACAAACTTGGCTGGACGGCCTCCAAAGTTACCTCTCCTCCCCCACACGCCAGTGGCTCAGGTGAAAGAGACTATGGCACACACCACTCACTGAGTTTTGCACAGAAACACACCTAGGTTTCCTAAGGGAGAAGTGGGTGATGTGAGGTCACTGGGAAGACCCTACACCCTTAGATACTCACCTAGTATAGGGTGTTAGGGGGCATGAACAGTAACTGTCAATTCTAGGCCCATGATCCTAGGCTGGTAAAACTGACCCTGACAGGCCAGAACTCACAATGAGCTACTTTCTCAGTATGAAAACAGGGGTGCTTGCCCCATTCATCATTGGTACCATGATCAGACATCATGAGCAAAGCTCTCAGAGGCAGCAGATGCTCAGGGCTTCCCCAGACCATCCCAAACCCCTCCCTGGTGGTGCTGGTCCCACAAGCCCTTACCTGTTCCAGGCTGAGTTGGAACTTAGTTGCAGAGCCTGCCGGGCAGCCTGAAAGCGGGGCAGCTCGCTGAGCACAGGGGAGCTCATAAATCGTGGTCTAGGCCGGCGGAAGGAGCCCATCTTGTGGAACTCAATGGGCAGGAGGGGAGCAAGGCCGCGGGTCATAAGTCCAGGTGAGGATTGAGCTGTGTCTTGAGGACCAGAAGCTTCTGGCCACCCACAGGAAAGAAAGGCTTCTCTCAACGCTGCTTCTGGGGTGTCTTAAAACCCTACTGTCAGCCAGCACCTGAAATGAGAGACCGCCTTTATTGAGAACCTGGCTGAAAACACGTAACCAAAGGATGCTGGCTAGACTCTCTAGCCAAATGATCCTAAAAATCAATGAAAAGAGAGACACAGCAAGAGCCTCCATTGTGGCTAAGGCTCCTATCCGTGTGTATGTGTGTGCGTGTGTGTGCGTGTGTGTGTGTGTGCGTGCGTGCCTGTTGGGCATGGAACCCAGGGCTTAGTGTATGGTAGGCCAGCACTCTATGCCTGCGCTACACAGCCTTTGAAAGAAAGCTAGCTTTTGTGAAGAAGGTAAAAGCTCCTTTCCTTGGCAATAGAGACCTCCACCCTTTATCCCAACAGCCATGTCAAGGGGCTCCCTCTCCCAGAAGCCTTTCACCATCCCTTTCCTACCTGCTATGTGTTCATTCAGTCCACCAGGACATATCTACTGTTCGACATGGGTGAACCATTGTAACATGTCAAGCACTCAAAATCTCTACGGCCCACACCCTCCCAGCCATCCAGAGACTTATACTCCATGGTAAAGATGACTGATCATTCCAGAACCTGTCTCTTCAATAAACACTTATGAGCCTATATGCTCCAGGCACTGAGGTATTGGGAGATGGTAACATGACAGCCATAGGACTGTCACATGTGTCCCATTTATGTGTCCCATGACCCTGCCCCAGGCTTCATGTCTTGCTTGTTCTCTTTCCCGGGTTTCTGAGCTAAGTTTTGTTCTCTTTTACAAAATTATCTTCCTTTCGCCCTAAGCATTTCTAAGTCCAGCTGATTCTGCAAGTTGGGTCCAATAATTTTGCTCCTGAGAAGGACTAGGTGCAGGCCGATAATCTCAGCTACTTAGGAGGCCAAAGCAGGAGAAATCTGAAATCAAAAGCATTCCTAGGATACATATCACTGTGAGTTCAAGGTCAACCTGGAAAACTTAGACCTCCCCCAGCTCAAAAGAAAAAGTAAAAACTTATAAAAAGTGTCCACAAGCAGGTAAAGGTGCCTGCCACCAAGCATGACAACTCAGAGTTCAATCCATATGATCTGTATCAAAGGAAAACCAACTTCCAAAGTGCTTTTCTGACTTCCACAGTGCGCGCGCAGGCGCGCGCGCGCGCACACACACACACACACACACACACACACACACACACACACACAAAGTAAATAAACCGTTGTTTTAAGTGAACAGAGGCCTGGGGATGGAACTCAGCAGCAGAGCACTTGCCTGGCATATACGCATGGCAAGTCTTAAGCTCTTCAGGTCCAAGGTCCAGTTACACACACACACACACACACACACACACACACACACACACACACACACACTCATTCCTTGTGGCAAATCGAGAGGTGCTTTACAGCATCTGGTGGGCACCGGTGGCTTAGCAATGAACTTTGGTTCTGAGTTTCAAGAATTAACTCAGCTCCTTCCAAGTTGTGTGACTTCAGACACACACAGTTTACTGTTCTCAGGTGCTAATTACTCAGGACCGGGGAAGGATTAGATGAGATCAGCAGACATGCTCAGAAGTGCTCCTGGGAGTCAGGGACAGCTAGCACCTCCCATACCCTTCTTAATGCACACTTGGGCCAACCACTGCAATCCTCTCAGCAGACAGAAGTACTACAAGAAGCAGAAAACAGCCAAAGGCGCTTTCCCTTGAAATGATTTGTTGGATTTGTCTGAGAGCGTGGTTGTTTGTGTTTTTCTGATATTTCTGGCCAAGTTAACTCAGATAAATCAGACAAGAGACCAATGAGGAAAGAAAAGGAAAATTCCAGCCTCGAGAGTCCACCTGCAGGCTGGCAAGAAGAGTCCTGCAGCATTTGATGGACAGGGGAGAGACACTACAGCCAGTGCCATGACAGTGACAATGCACCCTGACAGGGAGGCGTGGAGGAGGCACTGGCAGCCAAGGTCCTATTTACACTGGATTCATAAGACCGAGCTTCAGAAGAAGAATGGCGAGTTCCCTTTTGTAACAGGAGTCGAAGCAGACTCCTGTCCTTTTCTTGAATAGTCTGCTGGGAACCCTGTGCACCAAGCAAATTAACAGTTATCAGAATTGACCAATAAATGTTGCAGAAGCCTGTCATATTCTGGAAAGAATTACAGCAGGCACCCAATGCCTCAGAATCTGGAAAGGTCTGTGCATGCCAGTGATGAGGGAAAGACAAAACCATGCATCCCTCAGAACCCCGACACTGGCTGGAAGAGGTTCCACTTGTCAGGAAAGGCCTCTCTATTTAGACAGGATGCATCCCTGGGCCCAGCTTTGAAAGGCCTGTGAAGTGCAACTCACTGTGTAATTACCGGATATTAACTCACTTTGTGAGGACCTTAAACGGAGGCAATGAAGCTCCCACCCACTCAGGGGCACTAGCTCAGGGAAGCAGAAAACTTGAGAAAGGCACATTGTCAGGGGTTGCATGCATGCCTAACTTGAGAAGGCACATTGTCAGGGGTTGCATGCATGCCTAACTTCTCCTAGGAGCTGAGACTCCAGAGGATAAAAGGAGGCTCCTGCCCTTCTGTGTCTCATCTACAGCTCCCAGGTCTCCCATCTGAAGCTGTCTGATCATCTCACACATGCTCAAGGCAGCCCTGGTCACACGGAACGGCTCCAGGAGCATGGGCTGCTCTCATAAATAAAGGTAATTTTTGGCCCAAAGGACAATCAATGATCACAGTGCCCATACCCAAAGGCAAGGGTCACACACAGTAAGGAGCTCCTTCTGACTTGTTTTTCAGCCCCCAAACCCTTCCATCTCAAATGATGACAGGATGAATAGAATACGTGGTCCACACCATCCCTGCTTGTCCCAGAGCCAAGTCTCTCACATGGAGACCGTGGGAGGAAGTTATGGAACATGCTGACAAGGGCCAGAAGAAAGGTTGGTTGGCACACCCTGCATACACCTACTAAGGTACTGGCCCTTCAGGCATGGGCTTGTCCTGACCCAGAAATGACAAGTCAGAAATGACAAGACAGAAGGGGCCTGAGAGTACAGCCACTTAGAACTAACAAATGTGGAGCAAATGATCAAAATGACTTATCCAAAGTCTCTGACACAGGATCAAGCACAGACTAGAAACATTCACGCCCCAGTGTCAGACCTGAGACATTCTGCAGCTCCAAGGAGGCCACAAGAGTCACTCACCACTGGATAGTCAAGCCTTAGCTTAAAACAAAGGTAGTTAACCATGAATGTAACACAGGCTGGGCACCGTCACCAAGGTGACTTATTTAGCCCTCCCAAAACGCCATCTAAGTTAGAGAAATCCAAAGGGCACACAGATAGCTAGGAGCAGGTCACTGATAGGTGTCAAGGTCAGCCTGCCTTCCCAGTCCCTCGCCAATTGCCCGGTTCCACTTTACTACTGACCTGAGTGAGACAGGGCCCTCGAATCAAAGCTACAGACTTTGAAATGTGAGTCGCCAGCCTTCATATGAAAATCTAAATCTCACACCCCTGAGATTAGTAAACTACCAAGATCAACTCCATGGCCACACCCGACTGGGACAGGAGGAGCAGAAAAAGAGAAAGGACACCATAAGGAAATGTAGACTCTGACAGCCGAGCAGCCACCCTTACCCACTGTGTGAACTTGGACAAAGCATTTGACCTCTGAAGCTCGATTTTTCTCCCCAGGAGAGGGAACACCAACAGTGAATCCTTTAATGAGTAAATTATTGTAAAGCACTCACGGAAAAGGGTGGCCCGGAACACACCAAGACCAAGTTCTCAGCACAAAGGAGATCTATTTGCAGTCGAGGGACAAAGGACTGCCTCTGGATAGAGGAGACAGATGACTACAGGCCACATGTGTGGACAAACAGCACTTTGCAAAGTGTGTGTGGAGGGGATGTTAGGACAGGTTGGTTTGTTTTGATTGGGCATGTTAATTAGGGCAGCCAAAACAGGGCTTTTGATTTCTGGACTTCACTACTTTGGTAGTTGGGCCTTGGTGGTCAGCCTCAGGAGGAGGAAGTGTTCAGATAAGGGAATGGACTCGGTGGTTAGCTTTGGGGATATAATCTAACGGTATAGCAAGGTAAAGGGAACAGAGGTAAAAGAGGTAAAAGGCAAAACCTGCTGAAGCCATGTTTGCTGTGCTCGGGCCTCCCAGAGCCCCTACTCACAACGGTTCTGACAAGTGGTGAGTGAGACACGGCACTGACCGAATCCACCAAAGAACATTGCTTGGCATCCTTTCTAGATAGTTCACCCCACACAGCAGTGGGAGGACAGCAATGCTTCCCTTGGTTGCTAGAGGCGTCCCTCAGCACCACCAATGCATTGCTCCCAGCCAAGACCTGACACTGTCACAGAAATGGATTCTGTCTCTTCAGGCCTTTGGTAACTCACAGCTTTAGATACTGAGGCGTTACCAAATCCATACATTTCCTGCTTCTAAATCTCACCCAGCCCCAGGAGGGGGATGCAGCTCAGTCAGAAGAGTACCCTCTTAGTTCACACTAGCAATGTGTAAGACAGTGCAATCATGCCTGTCTGTAATCCCAGCAGTCCAGAGGTGGGGACAGGAGGATCAGCAGTGCCCAGGGAGATCAAGGACAGCCTGGGCTACAAGCAACTCTTTTCTATAAACCAGTAAATACGTATACGTACAAATAAACACATTGCACCCAACTATAGGAAGCAGACAGAGCAGGGCGGGGGGTTGGGAGGTGGGTTGTAAAGAAATGGAGGCAGAGTGACTCACCCTTAACAAGAATTAAGCTAGGACTGGAGGGCTTTAAGTAATCCAGAGCGAGCTTGTCAGCAAAAGCCCTACTTTTAAACCTGGCTCCATAATGTATCAGCCCAGGTGATTCGTTTTGTCTTGTTTTCTTAAACATTTCAAAATATTCCCACTATAATTCACACTTGAAAAGCATGTATGCTAAGGGAAATGCAAATCAAAACAACCCTGAGATTTCACCTCACACCAGTGAGAATGGCTAAGATCAAACACTCAGGGGACAGCAAATGCTGGCAAGGCTGTGGAGAAAGAGGAACACTCCTCCATTGTTGGTGGGATTGCAGACTGGTACAACCATTCTGGAAATCAGTCTGGAGGTTCCTCAGAAAATTGGACATTGAACCGCCTGAGGATCCAGCTATACCTCTCTTGGGCATATACCCAAAAGATGTCCCAACATATAAAAAAGACACGTGCCCCACTATGTTCATAGCAGCCTTATTTATAATAGCCAGAAAATGGAAAGAACCCAGATGCCCTTCAACAGAGGAATGGATACAGAAAATGTGGTACATCTACACAATGGAATATTACTCAGCTATAAAAAACAATGACTTTATGAAATTCGTAGGCAAATGGTTGGAACTGGAAAATATCATCCTGAGTGAGCTAACCCAATCACAGAAAAACACACATGGCATGCACTCATTGATAAGTGGCTATTAGCCCAAATGCTTGAATTACCCTAGATGCCTAGAACAAATGAAACTCAAGATGGATGATCAAAATGTGAATGCTTCACTCCTTCTTTGAAAGGGGAACAAGAATACCCTTGGCAGGGAATAGAGAGGCAAAGATTAAAACAGACACAGAAGGAACACCCATTCAGAGCCTGCCCCACATGTGGCCCATACATATACAGCCATCCAATTAGACAAGATGGATGAAGCAAAGAAGTGCAGACTGACAGGAGCCGGATGTAGATCTCTCCTGAGAGATACAGCCAGAATACAGCAAATACAGAGGCGAATGCCAGCAGCAAACCACTGAACTGAGAATAGGACCCCCGTTGAAGGAATCAGAGAAAGGACTGGAAGAGCTTGAAGGGCCACGAGACCCCATATGTACAACAATGCCAAGCAACCAGAGCTTCCAGGGACTAAGCCACTACCTAAAGACTATACATGGACTGACCCTGGACTCTGACCTCATAGGTAGCAATGAATATCCTAGTAAGAGCACCAGTGGAAGGGGAAGCCCTTGGTCCTGCTAAGACTGAACCCCCAGTGAACTAGATTGTTGGGGGGAGGGCGGCAATGGGGGGAGGATGGGGAGGGGAACACCCATAAAGAAGGGGAGGGGGAGGGATTAGGGGGATGATTGTCCGGAAACCGGGAAAGGGAATAACAATCGAAATGTAAATAAGAAATACTCAAGTTAATAAAAAAACAAAAAAACAAAACATGTAATTGAATTGCATCAGCAAGCAATAATTAATAATTTGAAATAAACTCATTCCTATCTGCTAACCTGGGAGGAATATTAAAATACATTTTTAAAGAAAAAAAAAAGAAAAGCATGTATGCATGCGCGCGCGCGCGCACACACGCGCAGGCAGACACACACACACACACACACACACACACACACACACACACACACACACTTCAACATGACAGGGAACTGCCAGGAGCTGGAGGAATACAGTATTGCCTCGTAAAGCCACACTCGCACCTTCTGGATAATGGTGTGTTTGCTTCCATGGGTCCATAAAGAAAATATTCAGTGTTTTCAACAGAAGGGGCGAGGGAGGACTGCAGTATTGAGGCAAGCTCCCCGGTAGCTGAGAGCTTTCAAACTGATGATAAGATACACAGATTGATGCTGTCCGTGATGCCGTCCATAGCCACATGGCCATTCAACACTTAAATTGTGCTCTGTGCAACTGAGGAGCGAATTTCAGTTTATTTAACTTCGTGTCTGTATGTACATGGTCATGTGTGTACAGCTGCAGGCATGTGTGTCAGTTGTAGATGATCAATCCATAGACATTTATTCTCTGCACGCTGACCAGTTGTGGGTTTCTGCATTAATCCATGCACTGTGCAAAAAAAAAAAAAAAAAGCTTTTTTGATGAGGACTAGGATTCACTAATCTACAGTTAAAGATAGAAGTCTCTAGAAGTCTCTAGAAGGCAGGCACTAGAGGAATACAGCATTGCCTCAGAAAGCCACACTCACACCTTCTGGATAATGGCGTGTTTGCTTTCATGGATACTATGTCCGTTCAGCAAAAATTGGTAGAAGTTTACCCTGAAGGCCTAACAGTTCCCCAACCATGGACTTTTGGCCTGACTTATAGTATTAGGATTGTGTTTGATCCTATGGAGCATGTCAGAATGTTGTTTGTTACTCCTAAAACATTCATGCCATGGGTGTGGTAACCCCATGGTCATAGCTTGTCAAGACAGCCATTATTGTGCCTCACGGGGTCATAGCTGCTGATAGCTTACCACCTCATTTTTTCCTTGCAAGAGGCCAGCCTTTCATTGGCCAGACTTGGTTCATTCAGCTAGACTGGTTGAATGGGTCTGTCTGTCTTTGCCTTCTCAGCACTGGAATTACAAGGGCACACCAGCAGACTTGGCTTTTCTACATAGGTCCTTAGGAGCAAACTCAAGTCTTTACACTTGTGTGGCAATCTATTTACTGTCAGACAATTCCCTAGTCCTCACTTCGTTTTTAATAGCCGTACTTTTTTAAGGGTGACTAATTCTTTCTCCCTCCTAGTACACCACAGTGGTCTCATATCACCTTGTGTTGGTCTGCTTTGGTATTAGAATGACGGCTGAACCAACCACTTACGAAATCTCTCATTTTATTTAGCCACTTTCCTATGGAAGGACATTTAGAAAGACTCCAGGATTCTGGGACTGCAAAGGATGAATTCATTTGTAGGTCTTGGGCCCTTAATGTGTTTCCAATGGCTGGATCTGATGGTTATTAGCCAGCTTCACTCTGTGGCTCTAAGATCCACCCACACACCAGTTCAGAAATAGCACACAGGAAAGGGATGATGGGAGATGTGCCTGGCTCCAAAGGATAAACTACCACAAGACTATGTCACTCCAGGCTATGGATCACAGGAGCTGCCATCATGGTTCCTCCTGTCACTCAGAGGTAGGCACAAAGAACGACTGAGGACACCTTCTAGACAAAATCTCACACAGCCCAGGTTGGCTTTGCATACACTATACAGCTGAGGATGTCCTTGAACTTATGAGCCTCCTCCCAAGTGCTAGGGTTAGAGGCATGCCACCATGACAGATTTGTTTTTAGGTCCGAATCCCCAGAAGTCATAAGTATTCCTCATACAACAGAAGCTATGATGAAGTTAAGCTCTTAAGAGCAAGTATTAACCAGGATTGGTGGGTTCTACACGCAGTCCATGCAACCTCAATGGTGGGGTGAAGAAGACAAAAAAAGGGCAGAGAAGGCAGTCAGCACAGCAGAAGATGGGAAGACAGAGGCAAAGACTGCAGTGATGCCGCCACAAGCCAAGGGATGCCGGGAGCCATCAGGAAGAGGAAAGAAACCAGCAGTCTCCCAGAGTTTCCAAAAGAAATATGCCCCCAAATACAACTTGATTCTGGACCTTAGGTCTCCAGAACTATAGGTGAATAAATTTCTGTTGTTTTAAGCCACAAGAGTTGTGGTAACTTGACTTGAACC
Source organism: Rattus norvegicus (assembly GCF_021556685.1). NCBI lineage: Eukaryota > Metazoa > Chordata > Mammalia > Rodentia > Muridae > Rattus > Rattus norvegicus. The sequence goes on from NC_141536.1 coordinate 87,406,159, forward strand.
TAATACTTATCACATGTGTAGCCTTGGACCATCTGAACTACAGTGTCGACATCAAGAATCAGGAATATCAAGGAGAGCTTCCTTAGGAGATGTTGTGAAATTTAGTGAGATTGGCTAGGAGGTGCATGGCGTGGTTCCTATAACTGTCCAGGGAATGGTCCGGCAGGGAGGAGCTCAGGCTAAGAAACAGGATGATATTATCATTCCTAGTGCGACCCTAGGCAAAATGACTCAGGCAAGCATGAGGATTAGGTGAGGTGACAAGAAAGATAGACAGGAAGTGTCTGCTAAGTGATGCCCATTGTTTGTACCACCACCAACCTATTAACCTCTCCATTTGACATAACAAAACACCACAGCCCAGTGGGCTACACGTCACACCAATGGACTTTCTTATAGCTCTGGAGGTTAGACCTCCAAGACCCAGGAGTCAGTGGGTTGGTCTATCCTGAGGCCTCTTGCTCTGGGTTACAGATGAATGCCTCCTCTCTCTGGGTCTTCCTCCAAGTTCTTACACCCTGAGTCTCCATGTGCCTAAATGGCTTCTTTTGTGGGATACTAATAAATTTGGCTAGGGTCCACTCAAACAGCCTTGTTTTAACTTAGTCACTCTCTTCACACACATTTGAAGGTACATAAGCTATAGCTTCAACATGGAGACTCAGAAAGGAACATACCAGTCTATACCACCACCACCACCACCACCATCACCACCACCACCACCACCACCACCACCACCAACAACAACAACAACAACAACACAGACAGCTCAGGTCTAGTGTCTCTCTACATTTCTCTTCTGAAGGACCAAGTTACACAAATTGTCACTTAACAGTGCTTTAAATGGGTAAATTTAGGGGCTGAATGGTTCACTTCAGTTCTCTGGACATCTGAGGTGCTGGGTCCACAATCACTGTGAGGGTCACAGAGCTTCTGGGAGGCATCACTGGTCTGACTCTCTCGGTGCCCCACACAGTTTCTTTGGCAAGCTCTTCACCCAAGGCCCATGGGACTCTTGGAAGATAAATTGTTATCCCATTTCATTCCCATAGCTGGCAGGGCTGGGGTTAGGGGATAAGAAAAGGTTGTGGGTGGCACACAGAGGCAGGGACTAGGCATGGGGGTGGGGAGGGACACAGAAACAAGGGTGGGGATGAGAATAGGGCTGGGGCCCCAGCCCCAGGGATGGGGTTGAAGAATGAGGGCATGGGTAGGGATGGGAATGGAGAGAGGATAGAGATGAGGATAGGACCTAGGAATGGGGATGGAGATGGAGCCTGAAGCCAAGGCTGACGACAGGGCCCAGGGACAGGGTCAGGTCGTGGGTAGTGATATAGGGACCAGGCCCAGCACACTACGAGGGCAAAAGAAGATAAACGTGCAAATGAAGTCCACTAAGGCTCCAGCCTGGCCTCTGAAAAAGGAAGTAGAATTGTGACACAGCAGCTTAAAATAAAGAAGTGTGTGGCTGGTGATGACTGGAGGCTTCCAGGAAAAAGCCACTTTGAGTGTAAATAACAAAGTCAAAGACAGAGCCACCCAGTCTGATGTAAGCTCCCAGAACAAGAGGAGAACCCAGTTCCCAGGGAGACAGAAACGGCCCACTTCACATGCTCCCTGTCCTCAGCAGCTCCTGCCTCGCATCCTGAACACAAGAGCCAGTGTCTCCCTGCAATGCCGGGCCTCACTAGGGCTCAGCCCCCATTCACAGGCAGGGTTACTCAGCTGACCCATCCTCTTACTGCAGCAGGGCTGCCTTTGTGAGGATGGTGGAAATGGCTGAGCCAGTGCCTGGGGCCCGCCAGACATGGGCACTTGCCGTGCATTCATCCTCCTCTCAAAGACAGACCAAGGGGCACCTGCAGACGGTACCTGTTGTGCTGGTCAGGTTTTTGTCAATTTGATACAAGCTAGCATCCTCTGTGAAGAGGGAATGCTAACTGAAGTATCACTCCCATGCGACTGGCTTGTAGGCAAGTCTGAAGGACATTTCCTTGACTGATGATGGATCAGGAGGGCCCATCCCACCATGAGTGGCACCATCCCCTCCCCAGGCAGATTGTACTAGGGTATTTAAAGCAAACAGATGGGCTGGAGAGATGGCTCAGTGGTTAAGAGCACTGACTGCTCTTCCAGAGCTGAGTTCAATTCCCAGCAACCACATGGTGGCTCACAACCATCTGTAATGGGATCTGATGCCTTCTTCTGGTGTGTCTGAAGATAGCTACAGTGTAATCATATACATAAAATAAATAAATCTTTTTTTAAAAAAGCAAACAGGCAGCATACAGAAGTGAGCACTAAGTGGGCAGCAATCCTCTGTGGTCTCCTTCAGTTCCTGCCTTCAGGTTTCTGCCCTGACTTCCCTTCATGATGGACTATAAGCTCTAAGATAAAATAAACCCTTTCTTTCCTTCCTTCCTATGTTGCTTTTGGTCATGGCCTTTTTCATAGCAACAGGTCACCAACTAGGACACCTCTACTCACATGTGCTCAAATCGAAACGGGTCACACATTTCACACTCTGCAGCAACCCAAAGCCTGGGGAAGACCTTGTCCTGGCTCCCCAGTGACCCATCACACAGAGAAAGCTGTGGGGGTACAGTGACAACTCTATCTGAGGTCGCATACTAAGAGTATGATGAGACAAGAGTCCAACAAAGAGCCCACAGCCCGCACACCATTCATGTCATCTCACAGACTCCCCCGAGTTCTGAGACTGAACTCTGGGCCAGCCTCTAACACTCATGCCTCCAACCACTGCATGACGACTCACGGGCCTGTGTTATCTCCTCCACTATCACCATCTACTCCCCGAGCAGGGCATTCCCACATGCTGGGCCCTCTGTATAAAACATCTCCCACCCTGTTCTCCAGTCTCAAGCCTGCAGTCCATCCTCTTCTTCCCTTCACCTCTTGATTAATTCTCACCACCACCGAAGAGCCTCCTCCCCACCACCTTTGTGGTCTTATCACCATCAGCCTTGTGAACACACACCACCCACTGTGTATGCTATGCATCGATGGATGCTGTCCAGGGAGGTTTCGAAAGAAAGAAGGATGACCTCGGAGCTGAACGTATATCATTCTGCCATTGCCACTGCCATACACCAGCTGGGGGGTCTGTTTTATACTTTGCTGTAGAGCGTAAATGAACTCTAGAACCCTGGGCCAGACACCGAGCAAACGTTCCCACTGCAGCCATGGCTGAGTGGCAGGTGCACCAGTGAAGTCTGTTTTGTGCATGCCTTTCTGTGCTTTCTGAGTTTGAAATAGGAATCTGAGTTATTTATTCAAATAAACAAAGACATCGACGGTGGCTCCTACAACCCAGAAAAAAAAAGACAAGCCAGGGAGAAAGGGTATCTTTCTTCCGATTTGTTCAAAGGCAGTGCCCAGAGGGTGGTTAGGAGTAAAACTTGGCTCTGATCGGGAAGGTACAGGGCTAACAATTACACTCCACTTGTCCACGTGCTTGCCCACTCTGTTTTATTCGAAGGTATAGGAATTCTACAGCAAGGCTGCTGTGGGTAGGAACCTGGGGGCCAGAAGTAGATGCTGACGGAAAGGGAAATGAAAGATGAAGTCATCACACACACACACACACACACACACACACACACACACACACAGAGTTGTCACACTGTTGTTGTTTTGTCTTTATAACATGCAACACAAAGTGACTCAAGAGGACTCAACAGAGCTCAACAGGCACTGGCCAGGACAGTGAGTGAGAAAATGGTGACCAACTTATCTTACTAAACAGCACCTACCCGGGTCAAAGAAGGTTGTCAACTGCACAACCCAGTCAACTTGACATTAAGATATTATTACGCCAGTCGCCAGTCTTACCTGTTCTTTCCCAAGAGAAGGCCCAGGATATGTGTGTGTGTGTGTGTATGTGTGTGTGTGTGTGTGTGTGTGTGTGTGTGTGTGTGTGTGTGAATGTGTGTGAGTGAATGTGTGTGAGTGAGTGTGTGTGTATGTGAGTGTGTGTGTATGTGAGTGTGTGTGTGTGTATGTGTCTGTGTGTGTTATACTCGCATGGCTATGTGGTTGTACATGCATGCACATGCAAGCAGAGGTCAGAGGAAGAAATCAACTGCTGGTGTCTGCTTTTATTCCTCTTCACCTTGTTCCTCTAAGACAGAATCTCTCACTGAGCTGGAAGCTTGACATTCTGGCTAGCATGGCTGATTATCAAGAGCCTGAGATGTGCCTGTCTCTTTCCTACAATGCCAGAGTTAAAGACTTCGGCAGCCATGTCGGCTTTTTAATGTAACGGCTGAAGATGTGAGCCTGGGCCCTCACATTTGCTCTGATCCATCTCCCCAGACCTCAGATTTTCTTAAATGTGATTTAAAAAAAATTCTAACTGATGACTACTAATTCAAAAGTATCCAGCTGACTGGCCCTTTAAAGACCAAACATAAAAATTTCTGTTTTATCCCTTCACAGACTATGGCACCAAGCATTTTCAGACCAGGACAAGCCACTTCTCTTCCCATGGTCTGTTGACTTTATCAGTTTCCTAAGGGTTTGAAAAAATCTCTTCCCGCTAACCAGCATTTTCTTCTGTTTGGCCAGCTGCGTGGTCACCTGCCTGTTGACCCTACTCAGAGGTATCAAGAGTAGGCACTCTGAGAGACCCCCACAAGAGCCCCCAACACTGCACAGCCCTCAACCAACCTCAGCCTACGATGGGCTACAACCCACAACTGCATCAAAGTTCATATCTTAATTCCATTTCTCCCTGTCTGAGCTTACTGTCATCCAAAAGTCCACTCTTCCACTGAAACTCATCACCCTCTGTGTTCTACACAAAGACGCAAGGAGACAGGGTGAGCCTACAGCGTTCCAGCAATCTCAGAGACATACAGCAATGCAAAACCCCTCAAACCAATGCAAGAAACCAAATCCACAGTCCATCAGATGAAAGCCAGGACAGGAAGAAGCTACTATTACTATTAAGAGTGGGATTACCGCCCAGTGGCAGTGACACATGCCTTTCATCCCAGCACTGGGGAGGCAAAGGCAGGTGGATCTCTGAGTTTGAGGCCAGCCTGGTCTACAGAGTGAGTTCTAGGACAGCCAGGACTACACAGAGAAATCCTGTCTCAAAGAAAGAGAGAAAGAAAGGAAGAAAGAAAGGGAGAAAGAAAGAAGGAAGGAAGGAAGGAAAGAAGGAAAGAAAGAAAGAGAGAGAGAGACAGACAGACAGACAGACAACTAAAAAAGAGTAGAATTTTTTCATCAAATAAAATGCCTAACATGGCACATATATTGTCATTATTACTATTGCTTAGATTAACATTAACCATCACTAAAGTCTGGTTGTGATGGACTAGGCCTCAGTTTACATTTATTATTGTCAATAGTTTCCACTAAAATCCAAAGAGGCTAGCTACTTTTATTAGCTTATTGACCATTTTATAATTCCTAGGTAGTAGATGGAGAGACTGAAGCACTGGGAGTCACTTGCCCCCAAAGCAGAAAACTAGCAATAGTGCCCCAAAGACAGATCCTACAGGACCTCAAAGTCTGGGCTCCTAAACTTTACACATGCATGTGCTGGCTGCAAAGGCTGCCAAGAAGCTGAACGCCACCCTTCACTTCCACCTGTGAGCAGCACATGGCTTTCTACCTCACCTGGGCAACCCTCACAGGAGACCTGCTTCTCCAGAGCACTTATCTTGGCAAGCTACAGTCTTATACTTAGCCCTTAGCGCTCGCTCGTTCGTTCGTTCGTTCGTTCTGAGTCTGACCAATCCTCTAAGGCAAAGGCTCCACCCAGGTCATACACTGTAACCTGATGCCAAGCAACAGCATCGGGTACCCTGAAAGTACCTAATGGGAATGTTCAAATGAAGTGGTTAAAGGGCTGTTTTCTAAATCCCCTGAAGAGCAGCCTTCTTACTTCAGAGAGGCCAGAAAATTGTCTTCCTCACTGCTGACCAGCACGGATCTGTCTAAGCATTAGCATTTCCAGGGACATGTAGATCAGGACCGCATGGGCAAGACAGACACTGGCCCCTACAAACAACATGGAAAAGGCCCAAGGAGAAAGATGAGCATCTTTCTCAGCACTCCCTGGGAGCCCGAGAGCCTACGAGTCCAAATTCAGTCAGTCCTCTACATCAGAGCAAACAGAATACAAGCTCAAGGATTGACCTCGACTCAGGAGGCCACTAACTGCATACAGGACTCAGGACCCTGGTAACTTAGTTTCACCTGCAAGTGAAACTAACCTATATGACTACTTGGACCAGAAACCCACTGTATAATTACCACCAAATCCCCCTTCTTTCCTGCAAGTTAAGTGAAACTGTGGGAAATACCACACTTCCATATGCTCACCTTGACACCCCCACTTAAACATCAAGTTTCCTGGAATGCACATGGTTTGGGTGTGGCCTGTGAATGTCATTCACAGTGATTTTGCAGTATCTATCCCATGGTAAGCCAGAAAGTCTAGACACAGGCCGTAGCAGAGACACACGGTTATGGAGCAAATTACATTTCTGACACATAATATATATAAAACACTGACGGGTGAAGGCGCAGTCAAATTCTACTGCCTGGCAGCCAAAGGCACTTTGAAGTGCTGGGAAATATGCTCCACATTAAATGTGCTGGTTTTTGAAAAGTCTGTCCTCTCTCAGAGATAAAATGCTTTTCCATAAAGAATGAAGAGAATGTAAATTTCTGCCCAGGTAATAGGTCAGGGAGAGCCTCAGCAAAGGAGCAGAGCGGACTCAATGCAGCCATTTCATGGAAGCCAAAGTCTATGTAACTCAACAGCACTCCAGTGTATAGCAAGACCTAAGTGGAGGAAGCCACTGGGGGAGGAAGGGTGCAGAGTGGGGAGAGACTAAAGAAACTACCTGCAGTGAGCCCAGAGTCTGTTAGGAAACATCTAAAAATAATACCAACCTTGTAGCAGGCCACCAAGGTTACAGCTGAAGATGGTCAGGTCAAACAAACAAAGGCAAATGTTAGATTGCATCTGAAATGACCCATCGAAGGTCAACTGAAAACTACAGGCGCCCATTTGTGCCCATGACCCCGGAGGGTGGGAACTAAGAGTGGGTAAGACTTTGAAAAGGGAAAACAAACTTTTATAGGTAAGAGCTTCCTTTGTTGCTTTTGATTTATTGTTGTCTTGTTTTGTTTGTTTGAGACAGGGTTTCTTTGTAAAGCCCCGGCTGTCCAGGAACTCACTATGTATGTAGGTCAGGCTGGCTTTGAACTCAGAGATCTACCTGCCTCTCCCTATCAATGGCTGGGATTAAAAAGCATTTGCCACCACTGCTCAAAAAGGAGACAATGCCTTCTCTGTAAGACGAGGACAGAATGACACTATCGCATCCAACACCTACTCTGCTGGCTATAAAGACAACTCATATAGGGGGTGTAGTGAAGAGAAAATAAAAAGAATTGGTCATGATTGATGAAAGGGATAGAAACACACACACACACACACACACACACACACACACACACGTGCGCGCGCACAAAGGGCAAACTCAGTAATGGCCAATGGTATATCAGATCCACTGTTACAGTGGTGCAAGGCTTGTGTACAAGTAACTCTGATTTAACTTAATAATGAACACTAACCACAAATCTTTAATGCAGTATATGGCTCTGTTTTTATCAATCCGTTCACTTATAAATAAACTATTATAGGTGTAAGTTAATGTCTTGAGCTTGACAGAACCTAGAATCACCTGGGAGATGTGTATGCCTGTGAGGGATTTCCTTGATTGTATTAATTGAAGTGGAGAGATCCACCCACTGTGGGTGGCACCATTCCTTTGCTGGGATCCTAAGCTATATAGACAGAGGAAGGGAGGTGACCAGTGGGTTCATCACTCTCTGTTCCTGCGCTGTCACATATCTCTGTGGATATAATGTGGTCAACTTCATCAAGCTCTTGCTGCCTTGACATCCCCGTCCTGGTGTGTTATACACTTCCTTAGAGTAAACACCTTCTTCAGTAAGTTGCTTTATCACAGCAACAGGAAAAGAAGTTAAGACAATGGGTATGTGTGCTTAGAAAAAAAATATGGAATACATAAAGTTCACCCCTCTTTGTAGTTTGAGGCATCCAACGGGGTACTGGGATGCCTCCCTTAGATGCACACAAGGTGTGTGCTGGACAACGCATGGTGGGACAGCAAGACTTCAACATACTTCTCAGAACAGGAGGGTGTAATTTTAAACATGAATTGTTTATTTTTGGAATTCCCCACCTTATGTTTTCATACTCGGGTTGCTGATAGTTAACTGAAACCATGAATGGCACCATGAATAAAGGGTGAAAGAGCAGATAGATTCCTGGACCATCTCCTGGGGAATCTGCTACATTAGCACTAATAACAAGGTAACAACTTCTCATTGAGACTGACCTTGGGCACGTGTGTGTGTGTGTGTGTGTGTGTGTGTGTGTGTGTGTGTGTGTGTGTGTGTAAAAGGTCACGCCATGAGGGTTTTTCTGGTAGGAGAAGTTATTTTTAATCATCTCAAACCCCAGGATTACCAAGTCCACCCACTAATTTTGCCTGCAGATTTCACAAAGGAAATAGCCGCAAGGTTCCATGAGGGGGAGCGGGGAGACAGAGGCCTGGTGCTAAAAGTTCTCTAAATGACTGCAGAAGTCTAGTTGGTCTCCCGGAGACATCCGGGAAAGGGTGATGAGTCAGTTCCAAAGGATTTATGTAGCACTCAACAGCAAATATGAAAGGGTTTACCCTGAGGAATTACGCTGCTGAGGTCAGGAGCAGGTTGTGACAGGGTCTGAGGCAGCTTAGAGCCAGCTTATACAGACATAGTTCAGAACCAGAGGTAGGATCACATCCCGGTTCTGAGCAAGGAGACAGAAATAAACCTTTAGCTATTGTTCCAGGCTCTGCTGAAACCGACACATACCCCAGTGCTCTGAACAAAGGCACCCAACACAGTCCTTTCCTTAATCCTTGAATTTGTAAGCAACCCAACTCCTTCCACAAAACCGAAAAACTCAGCCAGTGTCAAAAAGTACCAGCAAGGTTGGAAAAAGTTCTGTAAAGTAAGAAGAGAGGGGAGAAACAGGAGGTGTCGCGGAACCTGAGCCTGGTATGTGTGTGAGATTCTGCTACTGACACCTCAGAACCGAGGAAGGAGCATGAGGGCACAGACAAAAGCACGGGTTATCATATAGTTCCACGTAACATGTAATTACGCACAGAGCATTTGCACGCATAATTATGCCGGCCAGCATCTGGGGCTAGCGTTTACCAACTTCTCCCATAGACCACGGACAAGAGGAGTCATCATCAGGGCGGCTCAGCACTGTCCAATACCCTTTAGGTATCTCAGTGAACTGGGCTCTGCAGAAGCTTCGAAATGTAGCTGAACTTGGCCGTGAACTTCTAGCTCTCTAAATGAAGCCAGTTTATTATGATGTCATGAATTATCTACTAGGGAAATGTAAGACCTGGGTGGAGTGAGGTACCTATAAAGAGAATATTCTCTATACACTTATATGCTATATAAAAGTGTCTGAAATTCTAAAATATGTTACAGCTGAAAATACTGAGGTTTTTTGAGGCCTGCTTCAATTTAATAGAGTGTTTAAACTCTACGATAATGGTAATTAGAGACCAAGCAGTATTTCTTTAAACTCCACTAGACAGACATTAATCCAATTTGGTAATCGCTCACTTCTGGGCTTTTTCCCTCTCTTTCTCCCAAACGAAATCCAGGCATTGATCTACAAAGGCTATAAACTGGCAAAGCATAAGAAAAGAATATTTAAAGAGAGGCTGAGTGACTGTTACCTCAAAGGGCCAAGTCCAATTAGAATGGAAACGGGTCTCCAGGGCTCCCTCACTTATAAGCTGGCACAGAATACCTAAAGGCTCTCCCAGGAGGGGGAGGGCTTACCTCCCCACCGCCCTCCCACCTGAGACCCACATCAGCTTGTTCACTGTATTAGTCAGGGTTCTCTAGAGTCACAGAACTTACAGGATGTCTCTCTATATTGAGGGAATTAATTGTGATGACTTAACTGTCTGTAGTCCATCTAACCCAACAAGGAGCAGCTGTGAGTAGGAAATCTAAGAATTCAGTAGTTGCTCAGTCTCCCAAAGCTGGTCGTTTTAGCTGGTCTTCTGTAGAAGTAGGTTCCAATAGATGCACTGGCAAGGTAAGTCTGGGCAGTCAAAGAGTGAAATCTTCCTTCTTCCAATGTCCTTATGTAGGTCTTGAGCAGAAGGTGTGGCCCAGATTAAAGCTGTGTGCCACTGTGCCTGGATATGAGACTTGTTTTATCCCAGGCTGACCTTGAACTCAGAGATCTCCTTGCCTCAGTATCCTGGGATGAAAGCATGTACTTACTCTGCCTGGGCCTAAACTTTTCACGGCCACTCTACCTCAAGATCTCCATGCCAAGATCTAGGTCAGAAACTTCCAGCCTCAAGATCTGGACCATAGGTGAGCCCTCCAATTCTGGATTGTACTTCATTCCAGATATAGTCAAGTTGACAACCAGGAACCAGTCACCAAGTCAGCTGTGTGACAGAGGGCCACACCTCCCCAAATTAATATAGAGTCCTTCTCTATCCACATTCCTTTCCTTCCGGATATCCTTTTGGGCCTATGAGTCCTGTGACCTTCCTTTTCCCCACTGTAGCGCCCCCATGCTGGTGGATCACTTGACTCCTGACTCAAGAACAGCCATGCAAACTAGAACTATGTTGAGAACATGGGAGTCAGCCAAAATGTGAACTATCGCAAGTTGATCTGTGATGGCTTGTCACTGTCTTGTGTCATCTATGTCCCTGGCCCCCTTCTTGACTCCAATGTGGACTCTTCCCTTATAAAAGTAATGCCTTCTGCTTACCAGGTAACCACTGTTCTGCTTACCAGGTAATCACTGCTCCCAGATGCTGCACCCTGCATTCTAGACCGGATACACAAAAATATCTTCCCTCCAATCTCCAGCTGCAGAAGTACTGATTTACTCTGCTGTATTAGTAATGAACATCATCTACAAGCACTGCCTCTAACATGTTTACAGTCTGCATAGAGGCAGATTACCTCTACAGACCAAGTCCTTCATGACAGCCATTGTAAGCGTGCATTCACAGAGACTCACATGCTAGTTCAATCCTATGTTGTTCTGGTTTCTGAAAAAAAAAAAGACTAAAGAGAGTTCGTCTGCAATTTAGAAAAGATTTTGCATTTGTTTTACCTGGTACAAGACTGGATCAAAGCAAGGCCACAGGAACACACATTCATATAACTAGGACAGAGAAATGTGAACAGAGTTGAAGGATGACAAGGGTTGTACTGAGTTGTTGCACCTTCTCTAGATGAGTGGATTAAATGTTGAACATATACTAAGTTGATGAGGAAGCTGAATTGGAGCATTCAGGTGAGGCCCATCAGTGTGAGGTTTTCAGGTAGACATTGAGATGGTATTCTACAACAAGACGAAGGGCTTTTTCAGTAATTGTGCTGCTCTATGACATTTGGAAAACAACAACACAACATGCAGGCTGTGGAGATGGCTCATTGGTAAAGTGTTTGCCACACAAGCATAAGGACCTAAGTTTGGATTCCCAGGCCTCATGCAAAAAGCCAGACATGAAGACTTGCTGGGATCCCAGCACTGGTGTAGCTGTGCACAGGGAGGTCCCAGGGCTTGCTGGCCAGCCAGTTAGCAGAATCAGTGAACGGCCCTGACTCCAAAACTAAAAATTTACTGAGCAAGACAATGACATTGACCTCTGGACTCAAAACATCTCTCTCTCTCTCTCTCTCTCTCTCTCTCTCTCTCTCTCTCTCTCTCTCCCTCTCTCTCTCTCTCTCCCTCTCCATATCTCTCTCTCTCTCTCTCTCCCTCTCTCTCTCTCTCTCTCTCTCTCTCTCTCTCTCTCTCACCGGTGTGCTGCCCCCCCCCCCACACAAATGTACTCAACTATATGATTATCTGGTGAACGTCTGAGAAATCCAACAGAAAGGGAGGCTATCCCCAACCTCCAAACCTAGAGTGGCAATCTATCCTGAGCTCCACCCCCTCTCCATGCAGCCTAAAAGGGACTACTTACACTGTCTGAGCTTCCGTGCACTCACTTATTCAGTGGGCACACAGTAGTGCTCCACCAACATGCTGATGAGGGTCATGAAATATTACCCGTCTAAATGCAAAGTGTCATCATAAAGTGTGAAGACGTGTTTACAATCAGAAACAGATTTTTTCTGAACGTTTCAACATTAAAGATACCGCTAAGAGCGCGCCCGCTGAAATAAATGCATACCACGCCCCTCCAGATCTGAAAGAAATGAGCTTCAACGCTGCAGAAACCAGCTAGACTCAGGTTAGACCTACTGTAAGCAGGCTTATTTCTACTTCCCACTTCCTTTTACACAGTAATAGGTCCAGCTCTTAGAAGTGTGGTTAAAACGCTAGAACAATGGGTGGAAGTGGAGGAGCTAGAAGACAACTTTGTATCGTGGTTAATCTTTGCTTCTCATCTCCGGAAGGCAACATGCTACAGACACCACTCTCCACAGTACCGTGGTCCTTTCTGGAGCTCAGTATTGGAATGAGGCTTCCTCTGCTCCGGTTCCACCTGGAAGACCATCTCACCCTCCTTAGGTGTATAAGGAATCTCATGAGGGACTAATTCTAAAATGTGGCTAAAATCATTTCTCTCCTGACTCACGTGGCAGCTTCGTGTTTTCAGTAACAGCACCTTCTACCACCAAAGCAACTTAGCAGAACTAGCAACGACATTTTGAAGTCTGTGGGGGAAATATTACTTCTAATGAATGGTCCAAAGAGCAGTATTGAAAGCTATCGATGCCATGCTGGAAGCAGGGAGAGACTTGGGGGTTGGGAGAAACTGATGGGATGAAGTGCGATTATCTGATTATCTCGGACTGCTGTGGTCCTTATCTGAATTTGCATGGGCAAGAATTCCAAAACTCCACCCAAGTAGACTTTTTTCCAAGCGGGTCTCCGCAGCAGACGTGTAGCTGAGCCGCTGCGCGTAAGCATCTCGTCTTGTGGGGCGCGACGCAGCGCAGTAATTGAAACCTTGCACACCGCAGGATTGCAGTGGCGTCTATAAATACTCTCCACTTTACTGCTGACAAGCAAAACGCGGGCTTCTGGCACCGGGGAGGAAGAGGCGGCGGTGGCATGTGATCCCCAGCAGGGCGCGGGTAGAAATCGGGGAAACCCCTACTGCCAACGAGAGGAGCACCCCAAAATCTATTCCTGCAGGACCCTTTGTAAGTACACCTGGTCCTTGTCTCAGTCCAGGGCATGAGCCCTGGGAACCGTGAGTCTGGTCGCGAGGCGCGGGCACCATTGCGCCCCCTGCGCGCAAAAACGCGCAGTGCGCACAGGAGGCGCAGAGGAAATCCCGGCCTAATGCCCCTCGGGCGCGAAAGTCGAAGCGGAAAGGGGACACCGTGAACGCCTGCAGCACAGTCGCAGTGAGCTGTCCCGAGCTTCTCGCCACCAGGGGCTAGGTCCCCCGCGAGCTATCCCCTGGCTACAGTGGCCTGCCCAGCGCACCGGGGCAACTAGTCTCTGTCTATTGCCTCGGCTCCCACGCCTCCCTTCAAGAAAGAAAGGGATGGCTGAGAGAGTGGTTTCTCAGCTGAGTACCCCCCTGATCACCATGACTCTACCCCTCCGGCCGTGGGAGAATGGGACAACACATTCTTTTCCTGCCTCTTAACTTACTATGGATCCCACGCTCCGCAGGATCCCCCACCCCCCCCAAAAAAAAAAAACTTTCACAGCGCTTACTCGCCCACCGTGACCCATTACGTTCAGGGCGGCCTGCCCTTTCTCTTACCCACCTCTTGGTAGTCTACCTCCCCGCCTACAGCATCCGATGCGGAGGTTCCTTAACCACGCGGAGTCTCCCCTCAGTCTCGCTGTCTCCGGTGCTCCCACTCCCACCCCCAGATCACGCCAGGAGAGTTATTTTCCGAGTCTGAGGAGTTGCAGAAGGATGACTCCAGGCCCTCCAGGGACTTCCCCACTCACCCCCTTGGGGTCCCGGGCGTGAGTCACAGGAGCGGAGCCGCGTACACCCGCCGCTCGCCTCTGTCCCAGACTCTGCGCGCGCAGGAAAAAGTTTCCGTCGTCCCAAGGAAAGTTTTCTCGCTGGAGAGAAACCAGCGATTTTGGATTGTTCTTGCCTCGCTCGCCCTCCCGAGGTCCTCTCCCACCTCTGCCCTCCGCTGGGTCGTGTCCTGCTCAGGTTTCTCTTCAGCGTAGCTCTCAGGCTGGTGACTGTTTCCCTCCTCTCTCAACTTACGGCCGCCTCCTCTCCTCCTCCCCCTCCTCCTCCCACTTTTCCTGTCCGGTGCACATCGCTGTGGTTTCTCTCCAACGCCCCCGCTTCGCTTCACCCCATCCTACGCCTCCTCTCCAACAACAAGAGGAGACGGAAGACCTGCGCTTAAATCCACTTCAACAATTTCAGGAAATCCAAGCTCGTGGTCCTAAAAAGCAGGGGAGGATGCTGCAAATCAAGGGAAGTCTGCACTACCTTTCATTAAGCCAAGAGGAGATTGGTCTCCCACCGCTAAACCCTCCTCCTGGAGTCCAGAGGTGTACGTGCGACCAGATAAAAAAGGACTGGAGTTCTGCAGCACATTTCTGAGGCTGGGAGAGTTTTTTGTTGCTGCTTGGGGGCGCGCACGCGCGAATGCGTTTTAAAGATAGGTCCTCAAACCGATTCCACACTTGTTTGCGTCTTCATTAGCGTAGCGAAATGAATTTAAGGATCCGGGGTTCAATTTCCGAGCGAAGTTTTCACGAACACAACATATCTTCAGAACTGAAACCACAGAAAACCAACCAATTCGAAATGTTACAAAAACTGTAAAATTGTTTTGGAAATTTGTAGGTGCTAAGAATTTGAGCTGGTTGGTGGAGCAATCACGGTCCTAGCACAGCGGATTTTAACCTGTGGGTCGAGACCCTGTGGGGGTCACATATTAGATATCTTGTTTATTAGATTGATAAACAATACATAACAGTATCAGAATTACAGTTAAGAAGTAGTGACAAAATAATTTTATGGTTGGGAGTCATCACAACATGAAGATCTGTATTAAAGGGTCGCAGCCTTAGGAAGGTTTAGAATCACTGTAGCACTTTGGAGGTAGAAGCAGGAAGACCAAGAGTTTAGGGCGTCATGCTCTACACAATGAGTTCAATTTCATCCTAGGTTCTATGAGACCCAGTCTCAAAACAAACAAACAAACAAGCAAACAAAACTCAACAACAACAACAACAACAACAAAACAAACTTTCGTTTTATGCAGCTGTTTGCAGGACTCCCTGCTTGCCTAATTTTACCCCATGGCTGAACAGGAACTACTTTTAAAGTACTGTCCCACCTCATGTCAACATGTAAACTTTGAAACCACAGTGACATTTGATGAAGGAAAAGGTATATTACCCTTTTCTGGTTATAACTAAGTTTGGTTTTGTCAGTGTAACTCTATGACACTTTGGTGTTAAAGTGTGAGTGTGGGGTGTAGATGAGCTTCTGAGCCCCTCAGCTGTCCAGGGATAATAGAGAAATCTAAAGGATTCTCAAAAGGATACCCAGGATTGCAGAAAGCCCTGAAACCTCACCCTAAGAATCCCTTCTATAGCTGGGGAGGGGGCACAGTACAGCTTGGGGGCACAGAAAGCTTGGGGGTGCCAGCAGTGATCAGGAAGTGAAAGCTGGCCTAGCCAACGTGGTGGCACAGGTCTTTGAGTCCAGCACTGAGGGAGGTGGACTGCTGCAAGTTCAAGGTCAGCCTGCTCTCTACATTCAAATTTCAGGACTGCTGAGGCTACATAGAGAGATCTCAGGAGGAAGAGAAAGAAAAGGAGGAGAAAGAGAAAGAAGCCCAAAAGTCCTACAAGGCAGGGTATATACAGCGCCCCCTTCCTAACCTCAGGGTATCCAATTCCTGAAGATTTGCTAAGCCTCAGTTTACTCACTTGTAGTGAGTAAATACAATAGTTATCTGGGGTCATTAATAAAGACTTAAGGCATTCATATTGAGGAAGCACACAGAATCTCACAGGAACTCACAAAGACAGAATACTGTCATTGCTGATATCCCTGCAGTAGGGGAAGGATAGCCTTAAGCCCAGGCATCTCCCTTGCTAGGGCTCCTCCCCTACAGTTCTTTGTTCAAGGAGACCTACTTTATTCTGTCTGCCTGTAAGCACAGCACCTGAATGCAGTATCAGAGAATCCGAAGTTCCAGGTCAGCCTTGGCTGTGCAAGGAAATTCTGTCTGAAAATAAAATAAAATTGCAGTTCATTCCTTCCTCCAGTCACCCTTCACTACACTCCTTTTCCCTTTAGCCCCCCATTACCTTGTGATACTATTACATGTTACATAAATTAATTTTTCTAGATTTACTCTCTCCCCTCGCATCTACCTACACATAGAGCCATCTAAAAGCCAATCCTTTTGTGAAATCACTGATTTTGTCCAAGTTACTATGGTTCTGCCAGGCACATAGTACGTCAACGGTATAGACTTTAAGAATACATTCAATAACTAAATTCATTCTATGCTGTCTGCCTATGGTGAGCAGGGCACTGTGTAATAAGAGAGAAATTAACTACTCAACTTGTCCAAGGAAGAGAGGAGTGGTTCTTCCCTGTGGAAGAAGTACTTCTCTAGGAAGTATCTTGGAGAAGGAGAAAGGGAGGGGGCAAGGGGAAGTATCCAAACATTGGGAGCAAACTTTAAAGAGGCTTTAACTTCAAATTTTGCTGATTTAATTTTGTTTGTTTGTTTGCTTGCTTGCCTGTTGAGATACGGCTCTAAAAGTCCAGGCTGGAATCCAATAGCCCAGGATGACATTGGACTCCAGATTCCCCTTCCTCTACCTCCTGAGTTCTGGAATTCTAGGTTATCACCACCACACCCAGTTTAGTGTTGTAAACAGAATCTTCTTCAAACCAGAAGCAGTGTTTTGGTGTAAGTCAGGACTTCTCAAACGCTAGTCTCACAGGCTTGTCACTTTGCAAATTCAAAAGCAAACAAAACTGTCCAGTGAGCACTGTTTCTTCTTCCCAAGAATCGATCCTGTCCAGAAGCATTCAACACGGGTCATGCCATTTAAACATTCACTCCCGGGGCGGAGAATGCTTCCTAGTTCTTTGCATGCTCCTGTAGACCTCGCAGTGTCCAGTCTCTGAAATGGAACTTGGCCCAAACCAGGCTTCAGAAAAACGGGTAACTCTTAGGCAGCCCTTTTATGACTGAGAGTGGGAAACCTGACTTGCCAAGTCAAGCCGTAGATTTGTCCTTTGGCACGCTCTGTCCCAAAATGTATTGAGTAAATCACGTTCCATTTTCAGGACTAGGAGTAGAGAGAGAAATAGACAGAGAGGAAGCAGAAGGCGGAAGGGCATGAGGAGGAGAAAGTAAAAGCACTTGTCTGCAGCTGGACTACTTAGATGCATATTCTTTGCCCTTCATGCTGTTCCATGTTCTTGAATCAGAAAACTTCATGTTGAAAACAGAGACTCCCAGCCTGGCATGGAGGACCCTGGAGCAGTGGTATGAGCCTTACTGTAGGCCTGAAGGACCACATGCCCGGCTCTGCAATGCTGCATGTCCTTGGAGAGGACACGCAGTTTTCAGTTTGCCACGTCCCAGCCACTCCCTGCTTCTCTGGTTCCTGGCCTGTTTTACCAATACTCCTTCCCCCACTCCCACTCCCACCCCCACCTCTCACTGCAGCTTGAAAGGGATGCCTGCCTGTGCTAGGAGGGGCCAGAGCTCTGAGCACACAGCTATTATGCAACAGAGTATCATGGGCTTCAAATATTTCTTCCCAGCAAGAGAGCTCACTGTTTTCAGACAACATTTTACTTGGCGTGACATCATCTGAGCATTACTAAGGTAAAGGCTGCTACAGAGGAGACTGACAAGTGGGCGGGGAGGGCATAGAGAAGCAAAGGTCTTTACAGGGCGGCCCCTATGTACCCAAACTACCTTCAGGTCCAGAGGCCTGCTGTTCTGCTCCTCCCTCACTCTCGTGGCAACCCCTGCCACCCAACCCAATCTGTCATTCCCACCCTAGAAGAGCCCCAATCAGACTAGTCAGTTGAGTGGTCCAACACCATCCACAAGAGAGAAAGAACAGAGCAGGGCCTCTATGAAGTTAATGCAGGCCCTTCCTCTTCTTTTATTAACTGCTTTCATTTCTGAGCCAAGCAAGAACCACTCCAGCTGACAGAACTAAACTACCCAATGCCTTGTGAACTTGGAATCCAACAGGAGTGACATGGTGTCTCCAGTTTAGGTGATATAGGTCTGCTCTTCAACTTGCACCACCTTCCATACAGCAGCGTCCTTGATATCTCGTACCCATCAGGCAGATATTCCAGTGACAAAGGCATAGCGCCCTTCCCCAAATCGTGTCTTGCCTCCTTTGTGTATGTGTTTGTGTGTTTGCATGTGAGGGAAGGAGCCTCGCACATGTATGCACATGGGTGTGGAGGCCAGAGGCCAATGTTGGGCACCTTATTTAATGGCTCCCCACCCTATTTTTTGAGATGGGGTCTCTCACTGTCTCAGCTAGGGTTTTATTGCTATGAAGGGACCCCATGACCATGGCAACTCTTATCAAGGAAAACATTGGCCCTCTTGCTCCCTTGTGCTCCTCTCTTGCTCTCTTGCACTTACCCTCTTCCCCCTTTGTCCTCTCTTTCCCCATTCCCTTCCCCCCTTCTCTCCACATGCTCATGGCCAGCCTCTCTCTCTCTCTCTCTCTCTCTCTCTCTCTCTCTCTCTCTCTCTCTCTCTCTGCCTCTACTACCCTCTTAACTCCCCTCCCCATTCCCTGAATAATAAACTCTATTCTCAACTAAAAAAAAAAAAGGAAAACATTGACCTGGGGCTGGTTTCCAGTTCACAGATTCAATCCGTATCGTCATGGTGGGAAGACATGGTGCTACAGAGGTAGCTGAGAGCTGACCTATGGGTCAACTCTAAGTGACATTCCCTATAGGCCTATGGAGCCCACTTTCAGTCAAACCCCCTTCACTGAACCCTTCAGCTCAGCCCTTCAACTGGGGTGACTGGCAGTGAGCATTAGAGATGGATCTTCCTGTCCCTTGTATCACAGTACTGACATTTCAGGCACAGACTGCCCGAATCCAGCTTTTTACACGCACTCTGATCCCTCAGACAAGTGCTTTATAGACTACGCTCCCCAGCCTCCCTCCATTTTCTTTTTATAGAGAGGAAGGAGACTCTAAAATTCCTGGATCCTTTGGCACAGAGGTTATAAGAACACAGGTAGGTCTCTGAGCCGCGTGCACGCTGGAACATCATTTTCAAGCTGCAAAGCTCCAGTCATAAAGTAAGTTAATGTGGTTATTCATGATAAGTACCAACCTGGCTATAGAGCTAGTGTAAGCATGTAGACATCGTCAGCACTCACAGGCCATAAAAGCCGGGCCATTTGAGAAATGTGCGTCTGACTCGATTGCAAGGTATAAAAGCATCGACCTTTGGTACAGAGGGAAGGTTTAGCACATAGACTCTATTTCATCCTGCCAACAGCCAACAGAAAACTCCGTATCTTGAAGTGTGTTTGGGGGAGAAGCAGGGAGAGCTTAGATGATACAAACAACAAAAATCCCCTTCTAATCCTTTTCTTAATAGCAACAGAGAATTTCTTCATTGGTTTTTAACTTCTTTTTTTTTCCCTTTTGGTATTGAGGAGAGCTCATGTTCCCATCTAAGGCACCTGGTAATTAATTAAACCTGGGAATACTTTGAAAAAGTAGATATTACAGATGGAGAGCAGGTTGGAGATCCAACATGATCAGTTCCTTGGTCAAAGATTTCAGTTATCCCTTTGCACAGTCTCAACACTGTTGGTTGGCCAACACATTGTCTGGTTATTAATTTGCATTAAGTAGGTGCACATATGAACAAAAAGCCATAGTCCTTACCCTCCAGCAGCAGGAGACAAGCAAACATACAATAAGGGCATCACTTTTCTATTAGTTACGTTTTCTCCTAGCTGTGGTAGACAGCACAACAACTGGAGGGAGAAAGGATTTATTTTGGCTTGCTGTTTCAGGGATATCAGACCCTCATGGGGAGAGGTGAGGTGTGCTGGCTGGAGCAGCAGAGGCTTCTCACACATTGGTTGATCAGGAGGCAGAGAGCTGCTCTAGAGGCAAGGCTGAGCTGAATCCTTAAAGTCTTTCCTAGAGGAAGCCACTTTGACTAGCCATGTTTTTCTCCTCAACAGTTCTGCAACTTCCCAAGGTAGGACCACCAGTTGGGAGATCAAATGTACAAATACATTAAACTGTGGGAGATATTACATATTCAGACTGTGAAGTTTAGCTGCTGGTGCGCTTTGTGAAAAGGAGAGAACAGGGCACTAGTAACAAGGCAAGAGAAAGTGCTTCATTTGCTGGGATGACCTCTCAGATACCTGGAGTGAGACAAATGTGAAGAGCTGCAGAGCATAGATGCCCTGAGTCAGGAGAAAATTGGGAAGTTGAGAGACATGCAAGAACATACACATGTCTGAAACATAACAAATACGTGGAGAAGAGAAAGAGTAGCTGCTGGAACAAAATCAAAGTCACATCACATAGGACCTATTGGTCACCAGTCAACACTGGAAATCACAGAATGGTTTTATGACCAGTAATGCTGTAGTTTGGGCCCTGAGTGTCTTGCAAAGGATTAGTTGGTAAAATCTTGAATCTCAGTGTGGTGCTATAAAGAGAATGGGTAAGGTAGAGGGTGATGGGCCACAGAGAATGTGCCCTTGAAGAGAACATTTGTCACTTTTATCTCTCTTCACACAACCAGACTGACCAACAAAACCAGGAGCCAAAGCAGCCCTAACATCATAAACTGATTGTCCTGGGTGTATACTATGGTGTCTCAAAGCCGACTGACACAGGTAGAGAGCTATAGGCCAAGCAATGTCTGTCCATGTGTTAATCTGACAAGGCTTTTCCTGAGATAACACAACATACGTGTTCTCTCATCCTGCATTAGAAAGATCTCACTGGGGCTGGAGAGATGGCTCAGCACGTAAAAGCACTGACTGCTCTTCCAGAGGTCCTGAGTTCAATTCCCAGCAACCACATGGTGGCTCACAGCCATCTGTAATGGGATCCTATGTCCTCTTCTGGTGTCTGAAAACAGCTACAGTGTACTCATATAAATAAAATAAATAAATCTTTTTAAAAAAAATCTCACTATCTCACGGGGACTGGAGACACAGCTTGTGATAGTTTGAATAAAAATGGCTTCCAGAGGTTCATAGGGGGTGGCACTATTAAAAGGTGTGGTTTTGCTGGAGTAAGTCTGCTTCAGTCTTTTTCTGCTACATGTGTATCAGGGTGTAGAACTCTTAGCTCCTTCTCCAGCACCATGTCTGGCTATCAACTGCCATGTTTGTGATTATGATGATAGTGGACATCTGAAACTATAAACCAGCTCCGATCAAATGCTTTCTTTTATAAGTTCACGGTGTCTCTCCCAACAACAGAAACCTTAACTAAGACATGGCTTGACTGTGAAGAACACTGGCTGCTCTTATAGACGACCTGGATTCAGTTCCCAGCACCCTTTTGACACACAAGCATCTGTACTTCCAGTTCCAGGATGCCCTCTTTTGACCTTTCTGGGCATCAGTTACTAACAAGCATGTGTGTGTGTGTGTGTGTGTGTGTGTGTGTGTGTGTGTGTGTGTGTGTGTACATAAAATCAAAATTATAAATCTTATTTATTAAAGACAAGGTCAATATAGCCCTAGCCATCCTGGAACTTGATATATAGACCGGGCTGACCTCAAACTCACTGAAATCCCCCAGCCTTAGCCTCCTGAATGCTGGATTAAAGGCATATGCCACCATGCCAAGCAGTACTTTTTTCTTTATTTTTTTTAAAAAAGGAAATTCTCAACTGGGTAGAGATAAGATCCAGCAGGTAAGGGTGCTTACTCCTCTTCTGCAGGATTGAGTTCAGTTCCCAGAAAGATCTCACCATGTGACAAGATAAGCTAGAAGAAGAGCAGAGGTCATCAATAGTGTCTCTCAGGATGTGGCTAAGGTAAACCTAGGAAGAAATCAATGGGGATGCTTAGAATCAAACACTGCTGACCTGGAGTCTATTATAGCATTAATGATGCAGGACTGTCTGGTGTGTTGAGTATATGAGGAAAGGCAAGTGCTCATAGACAGTGGAAATGCTGGGGTACAGTACAAGTCAGCACACAACTATCCATTAAGAATGGGCCAATGGGGAACATTCCAAATAAATACTAAAGTTCATCTGGAAAGAATCTTCCTCAACTATCACAGAAGGTATTTAGAGGCGCCTTTGCCAAAAACAACCATGCTTCTGACTCCAGTATAAAGGTGGATAGTCCCATAACTTGTTTTAGGGGGGTTGGAAATGGCATTTAGACACTAACACAAGAGAAGATGAGATATGACAACCAGGCTGACTTTTAAGAATGCAAGTTAGCCGTTCTGGAGAAATGGCTCAGCACTTGGTTTTGCTAGAGACCCAGGTTCAATTTTCACCATCCCCACGATGGCACACAACTATCAGGAACTCGAAGTACCATGTGATCAACACCTCCTTCTGACCTCTGCAGATACCAGGTATTGTGCACAAACATGTGCAGGCAAAATAATCAAACACACAAAATAAAATTAGCACATCTTTAATAATAAAATGACAATAATAATAATAAATTAATGGAAGCTAGAGAATGGGAAGAAGGCTCAGTGTAGTAAAATGTTTGCCCTAGTCTGAATCCCCAACACTACATAAAAGCTGGAGGCCAAGCACGAGCATCTGTGATCACAGTATTCTTGGGCACAGATAAAAGATAAAGAATCCCCAGCTCTCAGACCAGCTACCCTGATTGAACTCGGCAGTGAAAAAGAGGACGAAGCCTTGGTCTCAAACAATGTGGAAAGTGAGACTGAGATCCAAGGTTGTCTTCTAACCTCCACATGTGTGCCATAGCATGTTTATGCCTTCATTAACACACACAAATAATGTATATACACAGATAACATCCACCCCACACACACATATACATATTTTAAAAATTTTAGTCTTAAAGAATTAAGACTCAAATTCTGTTTGTGGAGCTGGTGAGATGGCTCAGTGGTTTAGGGCCCTTCTTTGCCTCCAAGCCTGATGACCCGAGTTGGATCCCTGGGACCCACATAGTATAAGCAAAGATCAATACTTGAGAAGTACTCTCTGACCTTCACATGCACGCACACAGACAGAGAGACAGAGACAGAGAGATACAGAGAGACACAGAGAAAGTGAGTCAAAAAGACAGAGACGGACAGACATACAGAGAGAGAGAGAGAGAGAGAGAGAGAGAGAGAGAGAGAGAGTCAGAGAGAGAGAAGACACATAGACACAGAGTTGGAAAGACAAAGACAGACATACACATACACATACACATACACATACACATACACATACACATACACATACACATACACACACTCACAGAGAGAGAGGGAGGGGGAGAGGGAGAGAGAAAGAGAATAAATAAATACAATTTAAAAAATCAAGGTGTCAGGTGTGGTAGTACATGTTCTTAACCCCAGGGAAGTTGAGACAGCAATAGCAGGATATTAAGTTTCAGGCCAGCCTGTACTATAGTCTTGTCACAAACCAACCAACCAACCAACCAACCAACCAACCAACCAACCAACCACATCAAAAACAGAAACTTGAGACCGCACATGGTTTAAAATAATTGACCTCTCTTGGTTGATCCCACCAGCCCCCAGCAAAATCTATCTACCATGTCATGTGTCCCTTGTCCCATGGCCACCCTTGCAACTCTTGACCACTTATGGACTTTCTCCCTTTCTCCCTTATTGCACAAGCAATAAAGCCAAGTCAGGGTCTCCTGATCCCTTGAACGATACCACCAACTTGTTGGTTCTTTCCCCTTTTCTGACCCATTCCCCAGCCCTGCCATGTTCTCAAGAGCCTTCTGCCCTGTTCTCTGGGTCCAATGGTTCATCACCAGCAAAGTTCTAGAAACTCCAGTTTCTTATCAGCCTTTATGCCTAAACTTAGGACCATCTAATATTTTGATCTCAGGACACTTTTAATCATTTTAAGAAGTGGGCTGGAGAGATGGCTCAGTGGTTAAGAGCACTGAATGCTCTTCGAGAGGTCCTGAGTTCAATTCCCAGCAACCACATGGTGGCTCACAACCATCTGTAATGGGGTTTGATGCCCTCTTTTGGTGTGTCTGAAGACAGCTAGAGTGCACTCAATAAGTAAAATAAATAAATCATTTTTTTAAAAAGTGATTCAGGATCCTAAAGAGCTTTATGTGCCTATTTATCTGTCCATACTTTCTGTGTCCAAAATTACAAGTTAAAAAGAAAAGTTTAATATAAGTTGATCACCATGTATTTTATGAAAGATAAGATTGTTCAGAATGAAAAAAAAAAAGATTGTTCAGAATGATAACATACTGGGAGGGAGAAACTTGCATCTCTAAGAGACTCTTTTCTATCCAGTTTAATAGAGGACAGTAGGATTCTGCTATTTCTGCATTCAGCCTAGCCTTAGCTGCCCTGGACCTCACCCTATAGACCAGGCTAGCCTGGAGCTCAGAGATCCACCTGCCTCTGCCTCCTGAGTGCTGGGATTACAGACTGCTCCACCACCACCCAGCTTTGTATTCAGCCTTTTGTATTGACACTTACACATTGCCTCCAGAATATTGCACATTTGGAAAATTATTGCAGTAAAGAAGGTAAACAATACTGCAGGATTTATATGAAAGTAGTGTTATCTCCTGGAGCTCTGGCAGGGTCCTGGGGAAAACCTTGGGTCTTGGAATGACCTGGAGAATGACAGTCCTGATTGGAATGCTGGCTGTTCCTTGTTCCCCCACAAACCCTCCGAACAGTATTGGTTGCTCTCCAGTGTTCCTCGAACTGCTGGGCTGGAAGTCAGAATGTTTGTTTTCCTTGTTATTCACGTCCCTGCCAGAACACAATCTTTCCCTCAGAAGGGACACAACATCGTCAGGCCATTCTGTTCATGGTCTCTTCTTTCTGTGGTCACTGCTGACTCCAGGGTCAGCCCCATCTTTCCTCTAAGCTTTCACTCCTGGCTCATGGTCACTCTCCTAGCAATGGCTCATGACACACGTGTTGATAATTTTTATATCCATAGAAAGAATCTCTGTGAAGCCCTGGCAGATCAGATCCTTGTTTTCCAATGACCTTGCCCTCTACTCTACAGACACTGTTACTCTCACGGTCAGCCCTGGCCTTGTCACTTCCTGTGGACTCTCGCACTCTAACCACCACATCCCATCTTCCCAGGAAGAATTATAACATTCTAACTCCACTGGGGCCTGAGTTGTAGCTGATAGCTTTCAGCTTTAGTGATGCCCCAGTGAAGCTTACCAGACATGTGTGGAATGTTTGCAATGGTGCTTAACCCACAGCATTATATTTTTAAGAGCAAATCTTAGATATGACATTCTAAGTAAGAAAAGAACTTTGAGACGAGTCTCCAACTCATTATGAAGCTAAGGATGACTCAGACTCCTCATCTTCCAGCCTTTACCTCCTCAGCATTACAGATATTTTCCGTTTTAGGTGTGCCGGAGATCATCAGACCCAGGGCTTCATACCTGCTAGTCAAGCAATCTGCCATCGGAGCTACATCCCTGGCCCCAAATAAGAAAACTTTTTGAGTTTATTGTCCGTGTTGGTTTCCCTTGGTAAATCATCCCAGTTCCTTCATGGGACAGTCTAACACATGCTTATTCTGGCTTTCCTTCACAATTGCTGCAAAATGTTGTGCTTCTGAATAATAATGAAGTTTAAGGAGACTCTAAGAAGTCAGCCAAGAATATACATACATATATATATATATACATACATATATACATATATATAGGTATATATACATATATATATACATATATATATATGGTGTGGTGGTGTATGCCTTTCATCTAAGTACTTGGGAGGCAGAGGCGGGTACATCTTTGTGGCTTTGAGGCTACCCTGGTCTACATAGTGACTAGGCTAGCCAGGGGTACATAATACATCTTTGTCTCATAAAACAGTCATCATCAAAGTAAATCAAGGCATTCGTATCTTCCCCAATTCCAAAGCTCATGTAACCATAGCATGAATAATGAGGTAAGATAATGATCTGAGCATTATTACAGACAAAGCAGTTGAACCAAACAAGAGCGTGTTCATGTTCGCCCATCCCTGTTTTGATGGGAAAAGGAGCACAAAGGAGGAAGAAAGCAAAAAGAAAAGAGAGAAAAGGGTTCTGTGGCTCCTGAGGTAGAACTCTGGCCAGAAGGTTTCATCTAAGTGAGTCAGAAGCCTGATCAAAACTCCCTTAAGGAGACTGGGGAGATGGCTCAGTAGATAAGGCACTTGCTGTGGATCCCCTAAACCCACATAAAAGTCAGTCCTAGCACTCTAGAGGCAAAAAACGAGTGATCCCCACTTCTACACTAGCAGAAATCAGGGTGCTGTAGGTTCATCAAGAGATCTTGCCTCATGAGATGGATCCCATGAGGTGAGTCCTCTTTAACAACCAGAAGCATACACAGGCTGGTCTGAGGCCCTGGTACAGATGTAGCCAAGGTCTACCTGGTCTGGCCTCAGTGGGAGAAGATGCACTTAACCCTTGAGAGACTTGAGGTTCCAGGGACGGAGAAGGCTTGGTGTGGGGAGAGCAAGGGAGAGGAGGAATGGGATGGGGAACTGTGGAAGGGGACTGAGGGTGGTCAACAACTGGAATGTAAATAAATAAAATAATTTAAATTTTAAAAAAAAGTCTAGGATTAAAAAAGAGAGAGAGAGACTTTACCTCAAAATAGAGACTAAAGAAGATACCCAATGTGAACTTCAAGCCTTTACACACACACACACACACACACACACACACACACACACACACACACACACACATTCATGCACACACATACCATGCCACACAGAGACACAGACACGCGCACACACGCACACACACACACACACACACTCCTTGAAGGTGATCTGATCCACTTTCTTCAGTATTAAAACTTTTTAGGCCTCTTTCTTTAATATCAAAGCCCATACAATATCCTATAGCACCATTTAGTATGCTAGCCTCATCTGATACAAAGTACAACTATGGGATTAAGTTCTCCACAGACTCAAACTGAAACTAGATCATTAATGAACACAGAACCTGTAGTGCAGATTCTTCTAGGACTTTGCCCAGAACTCCATTGATAAGTTATGTCTTTTATTTTTCTTGAGACAGGGCTTCTCTTTGAAGCCCTGGCTATGCTGGAATTCACTCTGTAGACCACCTGCCTCTGCCTCCCAAGAGCTGAGATTAAAGACATTTGCTACCATGTCTGACTCATAAGTTCTCTCTTCAGGTAAAAGATGTTGTTTAATAGGAAATGCATGGATTTTTCTTTGGTCTAATGTTTCTTTAAGAAGACAATTTCTTGTATACTCTGTGTGTAATATATTCTCTATATGTCTCTGCCCCTCCTTTTCTCCCTTCCCTCTTCTGTCCCTCCACTCCTCTCCCCTTTATTCCACATACACACAACTATGAAACTGTATGTAACGAGTATAGTTGGTACTAGTTAGGCACATGCAACATGCCCACCCTGTTGAGAGACTTTGCTAGAGGAGCCTTGCCCCATGGCCAAGCTGTGAAACAGCTGCTGTGTTATTCCCATTACACAGAAAATCACCTTAAGGTCTTAAAGAAATGGTTGAGACCTTTCCCAAGCTCTCACAGACTAATGGAAACAGAAATAGTCAAAAAATTACATTATTCTATTTACTGTTGCCCAGTCTTTCCCAATTTCCATTTTCTTTGCTTTGCAAGTTCAGGAGAGGCAGTTGTAGAACTTCTTGGGAAAAAGAAGTATTCTCACCCGATGCATCCATTCGGACAGATGTAGGGAATGAGGGGAATTGTGAAGAACAGAAAATGAAAGCTATCAAAGCAAACATGTTGTTGTCCCCAAGAACCAACTGGGTCTGCCTGTGTTATCGTGTCCAGCTCAGTCAAAGGGAGCCATGCCAGGCATGGTACACAGCCGCTGCACAAAGAGTTCTCTGTTTATTCTCAACATGAGCGAGTAGTCTTCTGTCCTAGCAGGAACCCAGACCAGCTCCTCACTCAACATTTCCTCCTGGGGATTGCACTTGGGCCACCCGAAACAGTATTTCACACCCTTTCACCAAGGAAGTCTAGAGAGCTCTCTTAGATATCTGTTTCTGAGAAAGGGTCATACTGCAAGATTTTGCCACTGTTACTGGAATAAGATACATAAATGATTCTCAGAAATCGTGAATCCAGCTGCTGATGTAACACAGTTGGTGCAGTGCTTGTCTAGCATATGTGAAGCCTGGGTTCAATCCCTAGCACTGAACAAACCCAGTGTGTTGGTGCGCCTCTGTAATCCTAGAACCAGGAAGGTGGGCATAGAATTTCATCCTTATATACATGGCAAGTTGCAGCTCAGCCTAGATTATAAGAGAGCTGGAAGAGAGGGAGGAAGAGAGGGAGAAATATTGAGGAGGGAGGAAGGGAGGGAGGGAGGGAGGAGGAGAGACAGAGAGAGAGAGAGAGAGAGAGAGAGAGAGAGAGAGAGAGAGATCCTGCATACAGTATGCATTAGTATATTAAGACCTCAGAGGTAGTCTTCTAAAAAGGAACATTCAACAATTTAATTTCTGTGCATGGAACACTTTTAACAGCTTCACTCTGCAGAGCACAGCCGGGAAGTGTTGTCCAAGACAAAAGAATCCTGTCAGTCAAATGTGCTCTGTGAAGGGCTGAGGATGGTTCAAGATCAAGGAGAGATCTTAATTGAGTCTACTTGGTAGCCCCTGCTTTCTGAGTTTTAATTTCTTGGATGACTAGTCTGCTGATAGTATCAGAAATTTACAGAGGAAAAAAATAGTCCTGCTTCACTTTCCACTGCAGAAGCAGAATGAGTAACCTTGAACAATCTTGCCCCTTGTCCTGCTCAGGCGCTTCCTCCTAAGAACCCACCAGAGTCTTTCTGGGAAAGCCTAAGTCCTACTGTGATGTGAAAAGACATCCAAATGTATACTAGATGCCTGCCCTGGTGTCACCCTACTCTGAGCCTCCACAGTCAGTAACTGTTGAATCCTCAAGGCCTATGCTACACACACAACATGAGACTGCCCAATGGAGGGTAGCCAGAGGTAGGTGCTCAGTGAGATCATTTTTTAAAAGTTAGGAAGAGAGGAAAAGAGAGAGAAGAAGGAAGCTAACTGTGCACACATCAGCTTGCTCAACATCACACCTCTAGCAAGAAGCACCAGGCCTCCAGCACAGACCAGCTACACTCTTTGGCCCCTCGACAAGCTGCCAGGACTTGTGGGGATGAGCAAAAGCCCTTTGCTGGTTTCACCTGCTCAGTAATGCACTCCGGTCAGATTTTAGGTTGCACCAAGTGTGGTGGTACACGCCTGTAATCCCAGCACTCTGGAGGTGGAAGCAGGACCAGGAGTTCAAGCTCATTCTGGGTTTCGCACTGAGCCAGAGGCCAGCTTGGACTACAGGAATCCCCCTTTCAAAATACCCAGACTGTAGCTTGCATATTAAAATTGTGTGTGTGTGTATATGACACCCCCTTTCTCTGTGCTTATAATGACGATAGCTAAAATTTATTAAGCACTTAACACGCATCATACTTCTAGAACTTCACAGAGCTCATTTCTCACAGCTATCCCCAGAAACAAACACAATTACATCTTTACAGGCCTTCTGTGTGTCATGGAAAATAGTTGCTTTAGCCTCTAATTCAGTGGAGGAGCCAGATTTGAAATGACGCAATTTAACCTCAAACTTCAGAGACGTCAAGAGAAGCAAAGGACAGAGGCAACGAGGTGGAGAGATGGTTCAGTAGGTAAAATGTTTGCCATGCAAGCATGAGGCCTTGAGTTCAGATCCCTAGCCCTCACATAAAAGCTACCATGTCCAACTGTTATGCCAGCATCAGGGAAGCAGAGACAGACAGACCCATGGGGCTCACTGTCAGCCCGTCTAGTCACGTTGGTGAGCTCTACTATGAAAGAAGAATCTGTGTCTTAAAAGAACGTGGTGGAGAAACAACTGAGAAGACAACTAACATTACTCTTTGGCTCCTACACACACACACATGCATGCAGGCACGCAGGCAGGCACGCACGCACACACATGTGTATACACCATATGAGCACACATATATATAACCACAAACACAAATACATCAAAAGAAATAAAGCCGAGCAATTAATAAAGACAGGCAGCACTGAACTCTGACATCATGTGCATGTGCACATATGTGCATGCATGCACACACACGAACACATGCACACACACTCGTAAAAAAAAAATCGAGCAGGTAGCACCTATACTTGGAAGGCTAAACATATGTAGCGTACTAATTTCAGCTCTATTAACCGGTTATTATGTATGCTATGCAGAGTTCCAAGCTCATTACCAATATTCAGTCACTTGATTCTTCTGGCATCAGGAAGCAACATGGAGGCCACCGTTGTTTCTACAACTAATCTCACTTCATAATGAATAAACTGGGGCTCACAGAGACTTAAGTCTCTTTGAGACTGAAAACGCAAGAATTCTTTCTCTCTAATCTGTGGAACTACCCACTACCAACAAGAACATGACCGGGCTAGAGCGATGGCTCAGCAATTAAGAGCTCCGGCTTTTCTTCGAGAGGTCCTGAGTTCAATTCTCAGCAACCACATGATGGCTCACAACTGTCTGCAATGGAATTTGATTCCCTCTTCTGGTGTGCATGAAAACAGAACAGTGGTATACAGAAAATAAAGAAATCATTAAAAAACAAGATTAAATAACCTTCAGAGAGCAGTGGCTGACCAAGGTCTCAAAAGGAAAGCGGGGACCTCTGTACTCCTGGAAGTTCACAAGCCCAATAGCTAGGTGAACCAAACACTGTTCAATGTAGCTCCTGGCCGGATGAGACCCTATTGCTCTTCTGCAAGTTTATAGCCAATTGGGTGGTTTTGGTTTTGGTTTGCATGAGGTTGGTTTCCTCCAATCTACCTGGTGCAAGAAGATTTTGTTGTCAGCGAGGGTCGGAAAGTGGGGAAAGGCTGGCTGTAAGGGGACCGACTCCCTCTGTCCAGTGTACTTGACAGAGGTGGGCTCGCTGCTGATCTAGGAGCTGAGATTCTCCCTCCTTTGCATGAGACGTCTCTCACTCTTTCAAAACTCCAACAGAAAGTCTAGGCAAAGAGAAGCAGAAAAGCCTGGAGTCGGTAACTGGTTGCCAGTAGGGGCCAAAGTTCACAGGAAGCAGTGGGAAACTTCCACCCCAGCAAGAGCAGAAAGCAGTAGTGAGCTGAATATCTGGAAATCCAGCGAGACGGGGGCCTGAATGTGAGTCCCAGCATGTGACGTGTAAGCCCTGTATATAAGCTACATGATTCAGAACAGAAATACAATTAACGGCACCTGGAGGAAACCTATCTTGGTCCACAAACGTTTTAATTCTTTTCTGTTTGCTGGCATGTCAAAGAAATGTCCAGACACACCATAATTTCATTCCACGCACTCTTTCTCCTCACCCTGCTTATCTTGGTCATGTGATCTGTCTGGTGGTTGGGAAAGGCAGCACTGTATAGGTGGGTGTTGGCAGCTACAGCACCAAACCACTCACTAGACCCAAGTACATTATGTAATAATCTCTTGGGCCTGGAACACTTTATTCTCTATCCATGCCCTTTCTTAAAAGCACTCCTTTATTTGTGCTAGAGAGATAGCTCAGTTGTTAAAGTTCTTGCAACATGAGCACAAGGTACTGAGTTTAATCCTCAGAAGTCATGTGAAAAGTTTAGGTTTGTGTCTTGAGTACTGAGGAGGTGGAGACAGGAGGATCCCTGGGGCTTGCTGGCCAGCCAGCTTAGCCTAACAATAGAGTCCAAGGACAAGGGGAGATCCTGTCCCCAAATATATGACAGGCAGTGCCTACAGAACAACATCCAAGCTTGACCTCTGAGTTTCCAGGGAGTGTGTGCGCGCGCGCGCACACACACACACACACACACATACACACACACACACACACACACACACACACACACACACACACACACGCTCTTACTCACAGAGCTATAAATGTGTTGTCCCCTTCTCCCCTCCATCCCAGGCAACCCTGCACTACACACACCCTCTCCCTTCAGTATCTCCCCAAGCCTGTCGCAATCATCAGGTTACCACTTTGTCTCTACTCCTCTCACCTCACCACATCATAATTCATCTCCAGCTCACACTTCCAAAGCAGAGCCTGGGACAAGACAGTGAACACATCTGGCCTTTTACAGAAACGCAGAAGGGAATCTGGGTGGAGAGGAGGAGGGAGACGGATAGGACTGATTTTAAACCATAGGGATGGCTTGAGACATGCTAGAAAAACAGATTTTCCTGACTACATCCATTCTTTTTGTCCAGCATCTAAAAGGATTGTTCCTCCGAATCACAGCTCTGCCCACCCCCCAATACCTCCTTCTTTCTTTTCCCAGAGTGACATGTGAGACCATGAACAGCCAGGCACCTTACCATTCCTTTACAAGGTGAAGTTTTAAAAGGCATGTGGGAGGAAGTCATATTAGAACTGTGGAGCTGAAAGTGGAGGAAAGGGGCCCCCAAAGGGAAGGGAGGATCAGTTTCAGTGAGTCAGAGTAAAGGAGTGAGAATCAGCTATTCCCATTCCCACCCTGCCCTCCTCTGTGCCTTTCTTGAACAAGCCCTGTCTGCAAGCTGGAGCTGGTGGCTTCTAATGCCTGGGGTCAGAAATTTAGTAACTCCTCCATGGGCTTCCAGGGTGACAGAATGCCAGTGACATCTCCTTGCCTCTGCACCCCCACTTTATGTACCTGTTTCCCGTGACTTCAGCCCAGTGACTTTGAATTTGGTAAGGGGCAACTCTATTATCCCAGACACAAAAAGGACCTCGGCAGTCACTTCATCCTGCTCTGCCTCCTGTGACATCCCCTGTTCATTCCCCTTGGGAAATGGACAGCTGACTTTTGTGACAACCCATGATGGTCACTCCAGCAGCACTGCCATCTTGGAAAATTCCAAGTGCCACACAGATTCTAGAACTTGCTGTTCTCAAATGTCTACAGAGGAGAAAATGAAGCAGACGTGTGTGTGTGTGTGTGTGTGTGTGTGTGTGTGTGTGTGTGTGTGTGTTAATTCTCACCAACAGACAGGCTGCTGAGTTCAAGGTTATGGTAGAGAGAGCTTCTGTTGTTGTATCTACAAAAATGAGCAAATATCATCACGCTATTTCCTCTTGATTATTCTCATGACGGATTATTTCCTCTAGCAAAAATAACTCCTTAAAAATCATGATGATTTCTGAAGGCTTTAGTTTTTCCAGATTGTGTTTGTTGCTACTTAGCATACTAGAAACTGACATGAACAGCAAACTTATTTGTTTATCCGGTGCTAAGGATCCAACCCAGGGACAAATACATGATCTATATATCAGCTACACCAGGCAGGACTAATACAGAAAGATCATTTGGTGGTAATTTATTAACTTACTTAAAATAATGGAAGAACTCATTCCATAGTGTCACAAATAATATTTTTATGAGAATATAATTACACTCTTCAAAACCAAAATATATTTCTGCAAATCTTTTTAATGTCCAACTTGGGGAAAAGACCGATAGATTTCACATTTCCAAAGACAAAGACAAGAAAGAAGGCAAAGACAGAAAGAGATAGACACAGAGACAGACAGACAGATGGATGGATAGACGGATAGACACACACACATACAGAGAGAGAGAGAGAGAGAGGGAGAGAGAGAGAGAGAGAGAGAGAGAGAGAGAGAGAGAGAGAGAGAGAGAGAGAGAATGGGGAGCATACTGTACCACTGTGAACCAGTGTTTAGAGTGGCACCATGCACACCAGAAGACAGAGCATAGTTTGGACTTGCTTCATGAGTCAGCACTTGCTGGGCAAAGATGAGGACCTGAGCTTGGATCTCAGCACCCATGTGAACATCGATGCTGCTGTCTGAGTACCTACCACTCCAGTGCTGTGGGAGGGCTGCTGGAGTTTTCCAACTGCCAGACTAGCTCCAGGTTCCTTGAGAGACCCTGTCTCAAGAAATAAGACAGTGAGCAACCTCCTCTGGCCATAGCATGCATATGCCATAGATAGATAGATAGATAGATAGATAGATAGATAGATAGATAGATAGATAGATAGATAGATACACACACACACACCCCACACATATATACATAAGCATAACCTATATTGTTTTTCTCTGAGTGTCCAATAATAAGACCTTTTACCTTCTTCAGTCTCTTAGTCCCCAGTAACCACACCCCCCACACCCCTCAAGCTATGTTCCAAATGACTACACCCAAGATAATCAGATACTTGTCACGGGCTCCTGCTCTGTGTTTTGATTGTGGGCACAGGCTTTGATCAACACAACAGATATCTAAGCTCCCCATTTTCCTGTTTGGTGCCTTCCTTCCCATAGCAGGCACTCCGCCAGGTATGGCCAATCTGTAGCAGTGGCTGTTTATAGCCACACAGAGCCAAGGATATCTACAAATGGGGCCCAACACACACACATAAAACAGAATCATAAACTTACTTAAAACAGGCTCAGAGCTTCCTTTTTTACAGTTTTGCTTTTGTATCTTAATTGCTCCATTTGAGAGAGAACGAGAGAGAGAGAGAGAGAGAGAGAGAGAGAGAGCTCTGTAAATGAAAATCTAAAAAAAAAAAAAAAAAAAAAAAACCCAAAACTCATCCCATAAGTCTAGGATGAGTTGAATTTGATAGCTTTGGTAGTCAGGGAAAATTCTACCTTAAATATTGCTGACAGTGGACGGCTAATGACACAGATCATTACCGGGGTCCCCCTCCTGAGAACTGGCATGGAGAGAGAGAGCAGAAACCCCACTCATAACAGGCAGACATGTGTGAGCAAAGAAGGGCCATATGTGCTGCTCTGCAGTAAGAAGCTCGTGGTAGGTCGTGATTTCTGAGCCTGAGATGTGGATGTGGTTGATAAAGTGGCTGCAGAGGTCTCAGTGGTTAAGAGCACTTGTTCTTGCAGAGGACGTGGGTTTAGTTCTTAGTATCCACATGGAGGCTCACAACTGTCACTCCAGTTCTGGAGGATCTGATGTCCCCTGGGAGCACCAGGAAGGCACACGGTGCACATACAGACACGCTGGCAAACACTCAGACACATAAAATTAAAAAAGATTAAAGGACATAAAGTTAGAAACAAGCTTTTTTATTAGATTTATTTTTAGAGAAAGGAGGCACACACAGCCCAGCATCCTTCTGGTGGTGAGAGGATACTTTGCAGAGATCTGTTCTCTTCTTCTACCGTGAGGAACTCAAGGATCTAGCTTAGGTTATCAGGTGCCCAAAAGTGCCTTTCCTTGCCGAGCCATCTCACCAGCTCCAAGGATATAATTTATACATACATACATACATATATATATATAAAATATTACTATGTGTTGTACATTATATGTATATTATATATATTTATATCTATATAATATAGATAGATATATAATTGAGAACAACAACCTTAGACTTCAGACAGCAAATCAACAAAATTTAATAAACATACACACTAATAAATACAATACGGATTGCTAATTTTTTGTCAAACCACCTCTCTCCCCAGCATCAGGGGACGTCACTGTGGCCTCTCACACTAAGCCAAAAACCCCACACTAAGGAGCAGTAAACTCTCTTCTACCCACATTTGAAGTTGGGACTGCGGCGACTGACAAGGGTGTCAAATCTGCCCATTCTATGTGGAAACACGCTCAGAGACATGAAGTGACTTATCCATCCAAGATCACATGTGTGTAAGACAGCACCAGTAAGATCAAACCTAGCAGATGAATCACGGACCAGCCAGGAGAATGTATACTCCGGAGTATCTTGGGTCCAGACCAGTGAAGATTCAGTCACTGGCCCCAGAATATTTGACTCTTGACTTACTGGAAATCATATCGAACAAACGTAAAATGTCTCCTTCAAACCACAGATAAGCCCCTCTGTGAATGTGAACACTGTCCTACCCCAGGTACCTGAGTTACCTTTCCTCCCTTTTAGCACAGCATCCTCTTCCCCCTGACAGAAGTCCCCTTCCCTACTCCCAACATATGTCCATCGCCACAAGAAAGGGAAGAAACAAACCTCGTGTCTGGTTTCTTGCTGTTGTAGTTCTATTTGTTTCTCATTGGCTATTGCCAATTTCCCAGCAGTGATCTATACACTGCCTTCCTACTCATGCTCCCATCCATTGACTCCTGTAAACCCTTGCAGCCTGGCTGCCATCCCAGCACTCTGCAGAAACCGCCCACTCAAGGGTCAATGGTGCACTTGTCAAATGGCTCTCCCTTCGTTGAAATTCTTGCTGTCCATGCCCAGGCTTCTGTAATCATGAGAGAGCCATTGTAATAACACAGACGCTCTTTTACTTAAAAATAGGTCAGGTATTTGGAGCTGTTAATAACTCCACAGCTGAAAAACAGGGTCTCTGGGGCCAGCCTGCCTACTTCAAACCTTGTTGCCCCAGTGCACTAGCTCATTCCCAGAAGCAAGCCAAACCCCAGATTCTGTATCTATAAAACAGAAGCATAACAACGCCTACCACGTTAGCCTTGATGAAGCCCCTCACATTGCCTGCCCCTTTGCGCTGCCTGGTAGGAGTCATAATGGTAGCCATGTCCTGGCTGCTGCCGTGTGCCAGCTCATTTCTAACTACTTGCCAGAGCAGCAGTGCTGCCACCGCCACCTCATAGGCACATGCAGCATTCTGTGTATCTCACTTTCACTATGAGAGGGTATCACTTCTAACTAGCACATTCCTCTCACTGCCTCTGTGTGTAGGAAATAACAGACACAGGAGTGTTTATGACACCTTGAAGTTAACTACAGCAGCAACCAGTAGGCGGTGACTAAGGCACGGCCAGATGACCCAAAGTGAGGATATTACCCTAATGACTTGCCATATCCTTGGATGTGCTCTTGCTGAAAGTGGGATTTTGCTCCCAGGTATGTGATAGTATGAAGTGGGAGGTGACTGGAGGATGTTCTGTAGGTCTGTGGAGTGTTGTGCAGGCCCCTGGAGTTGCAAAACGTTTTCCCAGCATCACAGTCCCTGGTCTCTAGAAAAACTGTGGGTAACTACTGTTATGGTCTCCATTATACAGACAAGGTAAGGGCAAAATGGAATCCAGCCAGGCCACAGGAAATCAGGCTTCTAGCACAAGTGCACCTGCTACAAAGCCGTCATCCCATTTGATCTGATTCAAATACTTTGCAGAGCAAACACACATGTCTGCCTACCTTCTTTGACATTTTCTGCTCATTTTAACAACACTTTTATGGTTCTATTGATATTAAAATGTATGCGTATTAAAGATATTCAGAAAAGTCAACAATGGGAATTAAGACTACCCCTAATCCTATCACCCAGGCACTGTTATCTTAAATGAAAGAAAATGCCCTCCTAGACTACACAGCCAAACCCTGTGAACATTCTGACACGGAAATGCACTCATTTCCACAGGAGATAATTACCAAGTGCCTACTGTGCACCTGAATACAAAAGCACAAATAAAGTGAAACAGACAAAACAACAGAATTAACAAAAATCCCAGTCTGGGGCTGGAGCCATAGCTCAGCCGCTGAGAAAACTGGCTGCTCTTCCAGAGAACACTGGTTTGATTCCCAGCACCTGTATGGTGGCTCACAAACTCCAATTTTAGGGCATCTGATGCTCTCTTCTGGCCTCCAAAGTTACCGGACATGCACATGGTGCACATACATACATGCAGACAAATCATCCTTACATATAATTATTATTTAAAACAATCTCGGTCTGTGTTCAAGTGGGAAGACAGGCTAGAAACTAAACT
Organism: Rattus norvegicus; assembly: GCF_021556685.1. Lineage (NCBI taxonomy): Eukaryota > Metazoa > Chordata > Mammalia > Rodentia > Muridae > Rattus > Rattus norvegicus. The sequence goes on from NC_141536.1 coordinate 87,444,228, forward strand.
GAGGCGGGTGTTGGCAGGCATTTGGTATTGTGAGAAAGAGAATCGTACTCTGGGGAAGGGGACCTGGAGTGTGAGGAGAGGGAATTTGTCATTTTTAGCATGTAATCCCAGCATGCCTCATTGAAAAGCATTGCCTGAAGACATGGAGGTGGGGATTTAAAATCCAGGGGACGGATATTCTGGATGGGGAAATAAGTAAGTGCCAGGCCCTTGGGATGGAAGGTCCCCCGCTGGGCCACAGAAGTTCAGAAAGACAGAGAGGGGCTCAATAGACATGAGGACTTAGAAGATGAGACTAGAGAAAGAAAGGCACCCAGCTTTCAGAAGGATAGAGGGCCATGAGGCCTCACAAGGGCTCTCAGCTGGTAAGGTAAGGCTAGGCAGAGAGACAGGGAGAGTCCCAGAGAAGCTACTGTCATAACCCAACAAGGATGCTGGTGGCATGGAGCAGGTCAGTAGGGGCATGAAGGACAGCCAGTCCCCAGGCCCTTCTCAAAGGAAGAGTATGCCTTCCCTATGCCTCTGGTTTGGATAGGAGAGGAAAAGAAGGTGCCCAGGCATTCGCTGAAAACAGCCAGAAATAAGAAGCCATCATCACTGAGGTAGACCAGATGACAGGAGGTAGAGAGAGCTAAGAGATGATTGGAAGCGGTATTCTGTCTGATTGCCTGTATGTTCTGCTGTGTTAACGCCGATAGGAAATTGACACACGTGTCTGAAGTTAAAGTGTGATCATTAGTGACCTTTCTCCTTTACAAAAGTAAGCCAATTAAATTAGGGGCTTCCACTTCCTGCTTTAGTGTAAGTATGCATTAATGTTGACAGTTTCCCTCACTAAAGGCCTATTTATCTGTGTGCTTCCCACCTGCTGTCCCATTTATAAGTTCTTTGGAAGCTGTGGTTCATCTTTGTGTAGGAAAAAGGCAAAGAACATTACTTTAAAAGTTAGCTGGTCACAGCCATTCCTGCACTATGTGCCCATGGTAGTGGGGTCTCGGGGGCAGCGGTAGGAGGCCTGGGGAGACAGGATGATCTTTTGTTTGGAAAACAAGTTGAGAAAGCTTTGGGTACAAAGGGTTTTTTTAGGGTTCAAATGGCAAAGAGAGCCAGTAATAAAAGAAGGTAAACGGCCAGCACAATATAAGGACAAAAACGTTTTATCTTTTCGATTTCGGCTTGAGTCACAGTCATACTGAAAGGATCCCCAAGTCACAAAAGAAATAGAAGTTGTTTTTCAAGGTCAGGGCCACCATGCACCCAGCAGCACAAGTCTGAGGTAGAGACGCTAAAGAAGCTTTTGTGCTGCCTCACCCACACCTACTGGGCGCCAGTTCTGGTTCTGATGCCTTCCAAGTACCAAGTGACTTCGTCTCCACAGTAGCACAACCAACAGGCATTACCCATCACTTCCTGCTTATGGATGAGAGTTCTGTGGCTCGGAGAGGCTGCGTGACCATGCTTAGCATCTCAGAGCTCAGAGCAGAAGGCTGTTGTGTGCTCTTACCCCACGCATCTTTGTGTTGACGCTGTGATGGCGACTGTTAGTTTACAACACTCTGGGAAATAGAACTGAGAGATATTTGGATTCACACTTTTACTCAGGAGCTAGAGTGCTGGAGAGAGCTGGGTGTGGCCTGTAGCATCCACACACATAGGACAGACAAAAGCCAGCTGCGGAGTTCAGAGCAGAGATGGTGCTGTGCTGCCCCTCTGCCTCTTTTTTTTTTTTTTTTTTTTTGGTTCTTTTTTTCAGAGCTGGGGACCGAACCCAGGGCCTTGCGCTTCCTAGGTAAGGGCTCTACCACTGAGCTAAATCCCCAGCCCCGCCCCTCTGCCTCTTTCAATCCTTTGTGGGACTTTTCCTGGTTACTAGAGTGTGTGCTCAGAAACTTGGAGGCTATTGGGACGCTCTGGTCAAATGTGTGCTCTTGGTGCAGATTACATGTGTTTGTTTGTTTGCTTGCTTGTTTGTTTAAGAGAGTTTTTTTTTAAATGTTAGGATCTGAAGCCTAAGAAATAGTTCAACAGTTAGGAGCACTTGCTGCTTTTACAGAGGACCAAAGTTCAGTTCCCAGAACCCACATTGGGTGCCTCTCAACAGACCATAACTATAGCTGAACTGAGCTCAACATGTTCTAGCGTCCACATACATGTGGCATGTACACACACACACACATACACACACACACACACACACACACACACACGGGATGGGGCACGAACATATAATAAATCTTTTTTAAGCTAGGAAGCAGTGGGCTGTAGCTGCTTAGCCATGCCACTGAGCAGACACAGAGGAAATCACTCAGACTGTACCACTACCCCCAACGCCTCACCTCACCCCCCACACCCATAGAAGGCAGACACGCCGCTCATTATCCCGTTTCGGAAAGAGCTGGTACCTCGGGGTTCCGGAGAAAGAACACTCAGCTTGCCTTCGCTCCCATGAACAATTGAGCAGAAGGAAGTAGGACATTCAAGCCTGGACTTCCCCACAGGAAACTCCTGCCTCCTGCTTCCCTTCTCCATGGCCCTGGTGGAGTTCCAGGTGAGCTACAGCCTGTTAGATAAGCAGACTCCAAGGAAGGCCAGCGAACTCAGATGGATTTAAAAACACTTTTCTTTTTAACCTGTTGCATTTTAAAAATACTCTTTAAAATGACTTTTATTATTTTATGTGTGTGGTTGATTTGTCTACGTGTGTGTCTATGTACCTAGGGTGTGCCTGGTGCCTTAGGAGGCCATTGGATCCCCAATGGTTGTGAGGCACTGTGTGGGTTCTGGGACTCAAACTTAGGTCCTCTGGAAAAAGCAGCTAGTGCTCTTAACCACTGGGCCGTCTCTCCAGCCTCAACTTGTTACAGTTAGAAATGTTTTAAATGTCCCATTCATCGCCAAAAGGTCATATTACATCAAACATACTTGGTGTGGAGCTGAGGGGATTTGGAAGCATTGGTTCTTAAATACTGGGCGCGCTTGAGTCATTTTAGCTCTTTCCTGCACCCCAATCGCATAACAGGTTTTGAACAGGGTATTAGAATGTAGCCCAGGCTGGCCTTAAACTCTCAATTCTCCTGCCTAAGCTTTCCACATACTGGAATTCAAAGTGTGTATCACTTCTTGATTTAAATGTCACTTCTGTGTGAAGATACCTAGCACTCTAGTGACAACCTGATCTTGAATTTAGCACTCACTATTAGCTTTTAATTGGTTATGTGCACAAAAATGCACAGGACCAAAATGCTAACTCACTAAGACATTACATGGGCTGGAGCCATGATGAACCCATATACAATCATTTAGGGTGCAAACTGCTTTGTGCCTGTCAATGGACAAGGTAGATAGAAGTGTCTGGAAGTTTGAAGAGAAGACTTGCAGGTTGACAGAAGAGGTGGGGTCTGAGCTGGCTGGAGGAGGAGAAAGGTTTCCAGCTGCAGACAGGTGAGGCAGAGAACGTCAGGCTTTGTATTTTACGTCACCCACAATCATAGTCTGCTCTTTACTCTTCAGTCAATAGAGAGCACCGTGTATCTCTCGCACTGTCGGAAGCAGGAGACTAGTGAGAGCTGAGCCCAGAGAAAGTCAAGTCATTGGGTTGGTTATATCCAAGCCCACAAGGCAAAGTGTTGTGGAAATAAAGAGAGAGACCTGGCCCACACTGGTTAAGAGGAAAGGGAAAACAAGAAATGTAATGGTTATAACCCCAGAAAGAGGCCGTGCCAGCAACGGTCAGCATTAACAAAGCACTTATTTATTGTGGCAGGTACTGTGAGAAGAATCATATGATTCTCATGACAACTAAAGAAAGAGATGCTCATTCTTATTTGTATGTCCTTGTCCTTAGGATCCAACCCAGCTCCTCCAGGACACTAAGTAGAGCCTCTACCACTGAGCGACATCTCCATCCAATGTCGTCATCTTCATCATCATCATCACCATCACCATCACCACCACCATCATCACCATCCTTTTCCTCTTCCTCCTCCTTCTCCTCACCATAATATTATGAGAGGAGAATGGAAGGGATGGACAGAGTCACAAACTTTCTTCAATCTCTCAAATTTAGGTTCACGTACCACAAAGCAAAGACTCTCAGCCATGGTGGGACTTTTCCCTCCTCAATTCTTTGGTTCTGCAGAGAACAGCTCATTCTACAATATTTTAGGAAAGGGATGGTCTCATCCCCCCGCCATGGCTTGGCTCCTTAATGAGACTGATGGACGACAGGACTTGAGCTGTATCCTGAGACTGGGATGTGCCTGCTTTCTGTTCTACAGCATGGGATGTAGGGCAGCAGCTGTCCTCACCTCTCCAGGCTAAGCAAGGATCACTCCTCCAGTCAAGACTCCCCATCACCTTCAGAGTCTCTGTCTTAGGAAATCATCTAGCTTGTTCTTGTCCACCTCACACTTCAGGAACCTCAAACAAAAGAGACCAAGATGTGGCTTGATAGGGGGCAATAAGTCAGTGGGGATGTCCCTCCCCAGTAATCCGAAAGTTGCTCATGCTTGTCTTACTGTACTGTTGTGTGATAAAGTGATACGACCCAAAGCAACTTACAGAAGAGTCTGTTTTGACTTACAGTTCTAGGGGAATCGGAATCACCATGGGGAGAGAGGAATGTGGGAGTAAGGTACCAAGCCACAGACAAGGTGTTTGCAGTGTCCCACCACAAGCACAAAGTAGACAGCAACCTGGGATCAGGGCAAGGCTATAAACTGACAAAGACAGTTCCCAGTAACATATTTCCTCCAACTGAAACCTTCTGAAACAGTGCCACCATCAGAGGACCAAGTTTTCAAATACTAAAGCCTATGGGGGATATTTCTCATTCAAACCACCACAATAATCATCCTCTGAAACTGGGACAGGATTTTAGCGGTAGCTAGGTTCTCTGGAGTTTGTGGTGAACAAAACCTCCTTAAAGCCATTCAACACTTTCCCGTTCCACTGACAAAGGAACTTCTCTAAAGCTGGAAGCCCCAAATGCCCAGTCAAATTGTTTTAGGAATTCAAAGACGAGTTTACAAAAGCAATGTATATGTTCCATTTCCCATCACAGAGAGCAGGGATTCAAAAAGAGACAATAACCATCTGTCTCTCTCCCCCTTTCCCCATGAAGTAATTGGTAAGAACAACCTGAAGCCTTTCCTAAACACATAGACAATACATACATGCCTTTTGAAGCCTTTTCTAAATGCATAGACAATACACATGGGTCTTTCAAAGCTGTGCCAAGTGCAAGCAAACTGTAGCCTGTGGGCTTAATCCGACCAGCTGACTACTTTTATCAATCAGCAAAGCTTTATTGGACCACAGCCACAACTATTCTCCTGTATACTGGCAAGAGCTGCCTTCCTACTGGAGATACAGAGACGAATCATTGTGACAGAGGCCATGTGTCACACAAAACCTAAAATAGTTATGAGCCAGCCATTTGCAGAAAGTGCTTGTCTCTCCCTGACCTGAGCCTTACTCGCTCTCCCACTCAAGTTTTCATCTAAGAAAATACCACAGACACCCTTTTAGGTCACTAAGTATAGGCCTAACTTCCTTTTTTCTTTTGTCTCTATCCTTTCCCTTTATCCCTTTCTTCTTGCTTTCTCTTTCTCTCTTTATTTTTTTGTTCAAGAGATAGTTTTGCTGTACATGTAAGCCAGGTGGTTGTCAAACCTGCTATCCTCCTGCCTCAGCCATGAGTGTGGTAATTATAGGAACGTACCACTTTACTCAGCTTAGCTCTCATCTTTTAAAAGCTAACCATTTTCCCCCAATGGGAAACAGTAATTGTGGCCAAGTCGATGACCCCCAGGGGCCCACATAGTGGCTTGAGAGAACCAACTCCTGTAAGATGTCCTCTAACTTTTACACAGACACCCCACACAGACACATAAACGAATAAATGTAATACTAGTAAAATGATGTTGAAGCCATCCACCGATCATTTCACAGCATAAGAGAATATTCCTAATTCTGTGAATTCAGCACCAGTGACCACCAGAGTGTTTTCTGGCTTTGGCCTCTGTGGACAGCGCAGTGATAAGCTTCTACCTAGAAAAACTGGATGTGTAAGGGAATCCGAGGGGCTCTCAAGAGAGACACAGCCTCACCTCACACATGCAACTCACACCGTAAACTTCTTGAAGCAGCAGTTTGAGCCAATATTGGTTAGAGGGCTATGAGGAATTAGACTTTGAGGAAACAAACTATGCCTCCAAGTAAAACCTGTGTTCTCATAGTCACCTGCTGCTTCCTGGTTGCCTCCTGTGGGTTGAGCTTATGCTGGGCGTGCTTCTGTTAGGTGACCCACTCATGTCTTCTTAGAAATCATCCAAACGCTCCCAAGTGCCAACCATATCCAGACACACTATGGTTGGCAAAGTTAGAGATCTCTTGAAACAGAGCAAAAAGCAATTTTCACAGATACTTATTCCTGTGGGTCAGAGTTCAAAGCCATAGCCCATCCCCCTGGAGGAAATACATTTTGCTTTTCCCTAGGAATGCTGGTTAAACTCAGGTGTGCACAGAAGGCTACCAGTGCTGTACCATCTCTGGGTTAGCAATCGGGCTTGAGGCTCACACTGCCCCTCCTTACCAACCTTCTTGTCGGAAGACAAAGCACATTCCCTGTGATTCATTAACACTTCCCTCTTCCTGACCCTGACCTTGTGTCTGTCATTCCAAAGGTCTTCCGTGGGCTGGCAGTCATGTGCTCCCTTCTTCCTCCTGTCATCCTGTTCGGGAAGATAAACTCATTTCTGAGCCGTCACCCATCTCTTACTGGGCAAAGGACAACAGCATGGGCCCCACCAGCCCTTCTTCCCGTTGTTGCTCCCCCCATGACCTGCTCTCCTAGCTTCCTGTGCAGGCTCACAAGGGAAAGACCCTTTTATCTCCAGCACTTTGCCGTCTGAACAGTCTTCCAACATTCCTGAAAGCCACAAATCTTTACAAATTGAGTTTTCCTTTCTGGCTTCTGCCAGACGACTGTGTTATTGCTAAATTTTAACAAAGCAAACTTGATATTTTAAAAAAAAGAAGAAAGAAGGAAATAAATAAATAAATAAAGAAAGAAAGAAAGAAAGAAAGAAAGAACAAAAGAAAGAAAGAGCAAGAGAGAGAAAGAGAGAAAGAAAAAGAAATGCTACAAAGAGGCTTTAGCAGGAAAGGAGGATATCGTTTGGTATTTGTGCTGCCCCCTACTGGATAGAAGTAATAAGTAAATCTGCTGGCCTATCTGCTCTTGGTCAAAATGTTCATTGTTTTAATTTAGGTTGACTGTAAATACCAGTCTTAGAAAGTAACATTCATTTTTTGTTATTTATAAAGGCAAAGCATACTACAGTCTATTTTGGGCCTCCCAATGTCCATTAAACTGCTCTTGACCTTTGATCCGGTAATTTCCTCTCCAGAAATCTGCCCTGATGAAATAAGAAAAGCAAACAAGAGAGTACTCTCAGACTTGACTGTATGGTTATTATTCACAGTAGCCACAAATCAGAATGAAGTTAAATATCCAATGGTCAGTGGTTCAGGATAGCCATAGTCAGGCTAGCAGGCCCTTAATCGCAATGCTACTGATGATGAAGGTACTCATGTCACGGTAGGTCAGCAAGACCTACACACGCCTGCACAATCTCCTGTAAATATGCATGCGAATAAGTTTGGAAGGGATATGACAAAGCCTCCTATGGCTTCTTTGAGTAAGCTATTTTATACACTCATATATGTTCAAATTTTCCTGCAAACAGGAAACTAGTTTTGGCATGACCGAAGAACAAGGCTTTAGAACCAAACACCTACGGTCTCCATCTTCATTCTGTGTACTGGGACAACTAACTCCAGCTATACAGACAGACCTGTATTATGCATTGAATGACATAATAGGACCTATGTCTCTGTGAGACATACCCATCACCCACGAGACTGCCCTTGGACTCTTTTTGATAAGCAGTGGCTGTCACTCTAAAATTGGACAGAGTAGGCAAGCCGTTTCCTCACAACCTAAAACCAAGTCTCCATCCACTCTTCCGTGAAATGCAGATTAGCAGAAATTATGTGGTTTCTACAAGTTGTCTTGCACGCTTAGGGAAGTCCTTGCTCTCTGCTCTTTTAGCTGCTAAAACCAGCCAGTTTGCATGCTTTGGTCTCCAGCATATTGAAACCACATTTCAGAGGCAGGTTTGTGGGCACTACTTACAGTAGCGAAGAAATTATCCAATTAACCACCAAAGGGGCCAAGAGTTCTTACACATATTTCACATTGGGTGGAGTCAACAACAGCAGGACGTGTTGGCTAGTATCTGATCTTGACAACCATTTATGGAGGGTGGTTGAGACCACTCTAGTATTCATCAACACGCTATGGGTCTCACCAGTGAAAGCTCATTAGCAAAGCAGTCAATGTCTCCCAAAGGAGAAGGTATCCGAAGCATTCGGAATGACCTATTTGCAATGAGATTTTCCTGATAGAACGTTGGCTGAAGGCTGCTTAGCTTGGGAGCTCTCCGTGGGGTCCAACTTCAAATAGTAATACCTACATAAATACCTTACAGCATGTGCCTACGTGCTGCAGGGAGACTACAGACCTGTGAAGCAAGAAAGACAGCCCCAGCAAACTATGTGGTATGAGGTTGGATGCAAATGTCTAAATATTTGAATTTTACACTTCTGGAATGTACTCCCTTCTCCTGAGCTGTCGTTTTCTACCTCCTTTTCTTTGCTTCCTTTTCCCTCTCTTCTTTTCTCCTGTCCTCTCCCTCCCTCCCTTTCTTCTTCCCTCCCTTTTTTTCTTTTCTCTTCTTTCCTGTTGAATCAACTGGGAACGGTGTTCTGACACGATTTGATTAATTCTGAGCCAAACTATCCAGTTGACCACTAATCACCTGGTCAGGGGCTCCTGTGGCGTCTTTGTCTTTCCATACAGAGCCCTTTGCTTTAACATGTGAGTCTCCATTGAGAGCTTTAAAAGTCATTTTAGTGCCTAAGATGGCTCAGTGGAGCAAGGTGCCTGCCTCAAAGCCTGACAACCAGAGTTGGAGCCCTAGAACCCATGTGGTAGGAGAGGAGAAGCAACTCCTACTGCTGTTCATTGACCTCCATATTTGAGGAGTGCACCATCCGTCCCCACAATAAAAACATAGATGTAAAAAAGGGGGGAGGAGTTGGACTCCTCTTTCACAAAACAATGCCCTCTATTGAAACAACATCGTTCTTGTTTTCAACTCAGTCGTACTTCCTGGAATCCATCCAGGAAGGAGTTCTGAAGGAGTTTCCATCAGTGTGCAGCTACAGTGCCTGGTTGGTATTTAAAGGCACCTGTCAGCTTTTACACAGAGATGGTGGGGTGGGGGTGGGGGTGGGGGTGAAGTTGCAGAGTTACCTGGTCCTGGAGGACGAGTTTTATGGACTGTGTTTTCTATTCCATACTGAAGCGTGGCCTTGTTTAATAGGTGAGCCAGAGTGGGTCTCCAAACAGAACCCTCTTCGGAAAGAGTGGGTGCTGCCCTCGGAGACTCACAGGCTGGAGCAAGCACTCACCCCCACCGTCCCCTCCAGATCTGCTCCTTGGGAATTCCACACAGAGGCCCACTTTGGTATTCTGAGAGTTCTCCACTTAGGGAGACTTTATCAGGGAAATCAAGGCGGAAAGTATTTGACTCAGATAACAGGATTAACTGCCATTCCTCTCATTCTGCAGAGAAACCTAGATCAAGGCGGGGGTGGGGACTGGCAGTGGGAGGTAACACTGTACAGCCTAGCAGTGCCCTAGGCTCGATTGATTTAGCTATAATTATCATTGTTATTATTTGAGTTGTGGTTTTTTAAGAATTATTTATTTACTTTATTTATAATGACTACACTGTCACTGCCTTCAGACACACCTGAAAGAGGGCATCTGCTCTCATTATAGATGGTTGTGAGCCACCAAGTGGTTGCTGGGAATTGAACTCAGGACCTCTGGAAGAGCAGTGAGTGCTCTTAACCACTGAGCCATCTCTCCAGCCCCTGTTTGTTTTGTTTATTCGGTTGGTCGGTTGGTCGGTTGGTTTTTTTAGACAATTTTTTTTCTGTGTAGTCCTGGCTATCTTGGAGCTCACGCTGTAGACCAGGTTGGCCTCAAACTCAGAGGTCCACCTGCCTCTGCTGAGCGCTGGGATTAAAGGTGTGTGCCACCATACCTGGCTGCATTGGAGATTTAAAAAAGCCATTTCTTCATTTTGGGACCTGGGTTTCTCCAGCAGCAGTGTGCTATCATGGCATCCCTCCCTCTTCCCACGGAGCAGGACTTCCCCTTTCATTGTCCTCACTCCTTCTCCGTTCTGTCCTGTCCTGTCTGTGTTTTCAGATGGAGATGACTTGCCCAGGAGAATGGCAATGGTGGGAAGACTGGGATCCGTGCTTGTGGAGAGGGGTGCCTGTGGGTTCACAGGGAGCTTTGCTCAGAGTCATTCAACCAGATTCTGACCCTGGAGCTTGGGGAGGTCTCAATGGCCATTCATTCTCACCACATGACCCAGTTGGGTCCAGAACTCCTAGCTTCGGCCCATTTAAGTCCACTCTAAAGCCCTGTGGTAAAGTCTCAAAACCACTTAACCACCCACTGTCACATGCACAGCTCTAGGAACCGGAAAGTAGAAATACTCAATGAGCATCTCCAATTTATGCTTGCGGGTACCATGCCACACACCCGCAGCCACCATAACTCTTTCTGCCTCTGAACCCTGGAGGTTTGTTTCCCTGTACAACTCTCCCCTAAGCACCAGAGTATAAAAATGGCTCAGTTTCCAGAGGTTATTGAGCAAAATAACCTGAACAAAGTAATTTCTCTTGGGAGGACAAGTTCCATTTGTCACACTATGAACTGGGTAGCCCAGCGGGGCTCAGGTAGCCTGGTGACCACTGTGGATGTACCATGAGGATGTTGAGTGTCTTGGTTCCCATTAGTGACCCAGCTCACTGCCTCACAGGATTTGAGTCCTCAGTTCAAGTGGTTGCACGTGTTTGCAGGCTAATGTTTTAAGTAAAAGTTAGATGCAGTCCAAACGGAATTAAATTCTCTCTTTTCCAAGAGAGATAAGCTTGTTTGTTTACCAGAGCCAGCCCTGAGGTCCCCAAAGACACAGCTAAGCCTTACTTGGTCCTTTAGCTCCCCTGCTCCCAGCTCAAGTTCAACTTTGCTCAGAGCAAGAAGAAAAACATTTTTTGTTCCTGCTGTCCTGCTATTTGCCATGGAAAAGGAACTGTGTCTGTTGGAGTTTTCAATGTGTGGGCCTTAGATGGTAGAAGGCATCAGGGCAGGTCTCCTGTTCTTTGTCTTTTCAAAGCAAGGTCTCACACATGAAGGCCTGCAAAGAGAGGTGTTTGTATAGGGCTTTAAAGCAGACTCAGAAGCCAGAATGCTAGGTATTGAGACCCAGCACTAACTATTAATGTGGACCTCAATTTCCTGGGGGGAGAACAACAGTGCCTCTTCCACTGTGACACGTAGCTTTAAATACAAGTACACTCTGTGCCATTATTGTCATTTGAGGTAAGCTAGTAAGGGAAACTAACGTGTCTGCGTTATGTTACCGGCGTTCCGGTAATGGGAAGGAAGAAACTGCTGACCCACGCTGCAATTGACTTTGGCAACTGCAGCCCATGGACAGGCAGACTCACGATTCCCAAAACCCCTCATGTGTTTCCAGAGCAGCCCCACATTCAGACTCTGCAACAGGTTTCAGTCTGTAAATACTGACAATAAACTGAAACACATTATCAAACCATGCACTGGACTAAACACAGCACGTGAATTGAGGATCCGGCCAGAAGCTGGGTCTTCAGCCTTAACTCAGTTACTCCATCCTGCCACCACGGAGTGTTTGATATGAACGTGCCCCGCAACCCCAGATAAACAAAGCTGCCTAATGAATTTTGTTTTTTCCTTCCTTCCTTCCTTCCTTCCTCTCTTCCTTCCTTCCTTCCTTCCTTCCTTCCTTCCTTCCTTCCTTCCTTCTTCTTTTATTTCAAGTTTCTCGAGGCAGGATTTCTCTCTGTAGCCCTGTGTGTCCAAGAAGTTGCTTTCAACTAAGCTGGCTTCAAACTCGGAGATCCTGCTTCTGCCTCCCCACTGGTGGAGTTCATTTCAGTTATGGTGAAGGTAGGATTTTTTTTCTAAAGATTTATTTTATTTATATGAGTACATTGTAGCTGTCTTCAGATGCACTAGAAGAGGGCATCAGATCCCATGACAGATGGTTGTGAGCCACCATGTGGTTGCTGGGAATTGAACTCAGGACCTCTGGAAGAGCAGTCAGTGCTCTTAACCACTGAGCCATCTCTCCAGCCCCCCAAGATAGGATTTTATTATTAAAAAGGGAACTGGCGATAGAAACTGATGACTAAGCTGCTAATGAGGCTAACAGTGGCTAGCAGACGTCCCATCCCAAGAAAGTTTTGGGTTGGGGTGGGGCAGCAGGCACAGTCCCCATGACTGATGTCAGCAGATCTTTAAATTATGAGACCACACTTGTTTTCTAGTCACTCTTTTAACATGGTAAGAGCCTGAGTACAGGATCAAGTCCTGGCTCCCTCCCTCCCTGGCTGTGTGACTTTGGGTAAGCAACTTGCTCTCTCTGTACCTCATTTGTAGCTTGTATGAGTGCTCTGGGTGCAAGGGCTCTGAAGTCACGACACCACAGGAGTGGGATTGAACGTGAGGAATGAGGGCAAGCTCCACAATTTCAGGAGCAATAGCGGAGAGAGCTTAAAGGGTCAGGTTTCAGAGCTGCAGGTAGGTGACGGCATTTTAGAAAGTGGTGTGGCTGCTTAATTGAGAGAGGCTCTCAAAGCTTAGCAAACTACTGGACAGTTCTGCCTTCTTTATCTTTAACAAAACATGTAATATAGGGAGCCAGCAAGACAGCTCAGTGGGTAATGGCACCTGCCACAACCTGACAGATCAAGTTCAATACTTGGGACCCATATGATTGAAGGAGAGAACCAACTACCACAAATTGTCCTGGGGCACAAAATAAATAAATGAATGAATATTTCAAAAGGTCTACTATATTGGCTACTATAGTTCCCTGTTGGCTGAATGTGGCCATCTGAGAGGTTGAACTTAAGGGGATGTCATTTGTACAAACTCTGACAATGGCTGGAACTCTGGCAGGCATCTCAGACTGTGAGGTAAGACTCTTCTTTCTCTTAAGTCTGACTAGGGCTATTTATAGGAGCATAGGAAAGGGATTATTTGTACGTGTATGGGTTAAGTTACTGGTGGCTATACCACTGAAGACTATGTCCTTCCCTCCCTCAGCAGTCATTAACTTCAGGGAGGCTCAGGGTCCTTGGACGCTACTCCCTAGTCCAGGACAGAATGTTAACAGGGCCAATCTTGTGATCACAGCTGAAGTTCAGGAGTGCATCAGCTGTGTCTGGCCAGGAAGATGTCATTCCACAGCACCCCACCCTTCCCTCAGGTTCATTCTTTCTGCACGTTTCTTCCAAGTTGTTCTCTGGGACCTGGAGGGGCTGAGGTAGATGTCCAGTGTATGACTGAGCATCCCACAGGCACTTTTTCTCAGCACTCTGTCCAGTTCTATGTCTCTGCAGTAACCCCTACCCACTGCAAACAAAGCTTCTGTCACCCCCGCTAACAGCATCGGTAGTCTGCAAGCATAGCCATTTAGAAGCCAATTTGATGAGCACATTATACCCTTGTATCAAAATACGGGGCTAATAAGATGGCTTAGTAGGAAAAAAGTGTTGGCTATGCAAGTCTGGTGTCCTGAGTTTGATCCCAGGAACCTAAGGATAAGTAGGACCAATTCCACAAAGTTCTATTCTGACCTCCACCTGTGTGCCCTGACATGTCCTCCCACATATCACACACACACACACACACACACACACACACACACACACACACATACACACACCACACACACATTCAGATACACTATACACACATACACACACCCAGACACACCATACACACTCAAACACACACACACACACTCACTCACTCACTCACAAACACACACAGGTATTTATTTTTTAAAGAAGTATCTTCCCCACTAGGGCCCTCATCTTCTCTAGCCACACTTTTAACCATTTTTCATTACTAAGCGTGAATTCCCTCCTGCAACATAGACCTCAAATACAATCAGGAAGTGGTTTGTTACCCTTGTGGTAGTCATACTACTATTGCACAAGATTTGTGCCTGTCAAGTTGGTGGCATAGCTCACAGGGTCCAGAGTCCAGTAAGACTTGAGGATAATCCTCCCAGTAAGCCTCCTAGCACCTTCCAGCACCATGAAAAGTGACCAGCAGAACAGAGGCTTCCAGCTCCGTCCTCACTTGATGTCTTTATGCCTTGCAACCGAAGCCTGCATGCTCTTCCACAATAGGGTCTTACCATCCGGTTCCAGTCAGCCGACAACAGTAGTGGCAATAGCTGAGGCTGGATTTTAAGGGTCACAGAAGAGGAAGGACTTTACTAGAGGGAGGTTGTCTAGTCTTGGCCTTATTAAGGAGAGAAAGGGAAGCTCTTTGCCATAAACAATTATTTTGACCTAGTCCTAACACAAGATTGAACTCAACCCTAACCTAGTCTTAATGAAAGAATCCATTGGCTGTATTTTAACTTCCGAGCAAGATGCAGCCATCACTGGTCTATGAACAGGCAAGCAGCAAATTGAAAATGTGATGCGACTTCCCAGTAATGAGGCAGGAGGGAGAATTCGGCTGAGCACTGGAAAGGGAGGCGGAGTGCAGTGCAGAACAGGAGGCAAGAAAGGGAAATGAGCAGGTGCTGAAAACTATGTGGGAACCATCAGGGAGTTGGGTGGGTTTGTTTTAGGTTTTAGTTTGTTTTTTTAATACGTTAAAAATGTACAAATATTGTCTCAATCCATTTACGGAGTATCTTAGACTGAGTCATTTGTAAATGGTAGACATTGATTGTTCATACTGGAGCCTGAAGGTCAAGGTCAAGGAGCCAACAGATGCATATAGGAACTCAAACCTACTCCTCTAATTCCCAATCAATCAATCACCCACAAACCCCATTTCTTAATACTGTTGCTCTGTAGATCAAAATTTAACAGGTAAATCAGGAGGCAGGGAGATCAACCTTCAGGATAGAGCCTGGGTAATATATATCGTGTCCACAGGATATCCTGGACCCCCAAAAGGTCAGGCCCACTGACTTGGTCTGAAATTGAATCAGTTCAAGCCGGACTGCAGAAGGATTTCTGGTGGTTAAAGAGCAAGTATTACCGTCCACTGAATTCCCATCCCATGCTGGCCTCGTGGACCCTTCAGCCCCTATTAATCTGTGCTGGTTATACTCCTCATCCTTCCTAACTTCTTCTCCTCTACCCAGAGGGAGGCCTTCCTGCTCCCTCCCTCCTCCCTCCCTCCTCACAGCTACTCATCTGCCTTATCACCTGAATGACTTTTCCACATCCAACTTCCCTAGCCCGACCATGTCTAGTCTGCTGCCTTTTCTCTCTGCTCCAGACTCTTCTGGATGCCTCTAACTATTCCTTCTCTTGTACCCATTTTCCCCCAAATCATGAGCAGTCATTTTGGTGGTTTCTTTACTGCACCCTAGCTTACAACACATTTCAATAATACTGAGAAAAGTTATACCTTTTTTTTTTTTTCAAAAATCTGTCTTAAACTGACCGGTGAGGTAGTTGTGGCTGGAGCAGAGAATACTACACAACACAGTGAGCTATTTTAAAATGAGGCTCCTGAGTTAGAGTCGTGTGTCATGTCTGGACATTATCAGTTATACTTTCCATCCATGACCTTGGCCAAGTTACTTGCATGCTCGGTGCCGTGGTTTCTTCCTTACTGATGTAGTAATTTCCATGTTCAGGTTGCTGCTAAAGGTTTAAATAAGATAAGCTACTCATTTTTACAGGTGTTCACACTCTGTGGTGCAGGGATACAGCGGTGGGTCAAAGCGCTGGGGAACACAGGTGTGTGTCTACTGAGCAAGAAGAGTTAGAAGAAAGTAATGGTGTTTGCTGGGTAGCATGGTGAAGCATGGGTTGTGGGAATACCTCGGTCATGGGCAAGAGGACTCTACCCAGGGGTTAGCTCATAAATATTTACTCTTGTAACAGCTGTATATTTATAATGACTTAGAAAAATACACTTCCCCCATGGGTGACAATAAAATCTATTAAAAAAAATCATTCCTTTGGTCCTTCCTAGGTCTTATCTTATGTGTCTCAGAGAGCAGCACAGAAAAATTTCTGACCCGCATAGTTTGTCCTGTAAATACACTTGTTTAAAATAGAATCTGTCTTATTAAGTAAACCGTGTGGGTGGCTAGGGCAAAGTGCATGAAATAAACCATGAATGGACTGGATTGTCACCACCCACTTCCCGAGGGGAGGGGCTACAACTCTCTCCAGGAACTGAGATTCCTTTTCTCCTTCCTTCCTCCCTTCCTCCTTCCTGCTCAGGTGAACTGTCTTCTGTTCACGTTTCCAGCCTTGTATTTATTTCTTCAACAAAATAAAAACATTTCCTTTTTAAACTCATGAGACCCCTCTGACGATAGAATTCACCAAGGCAAAGTTTCATAAATCAAGGACACTTTGTATAAAAGAAAAAAAGCACAAAGAAATGCTTTCATGTTTGCTCATGGCACAGTTGACTGAGGAGGTACTGCCCGGTGGAGAACCTGGATTTTTTAATCTGTTAATATCCTGTAATTATCCCATCAAAGCTCTGTTATAAGTGACCTGCACTGTATCTGCATTCAAAATCCGTAGTGTACATTGGAGAATGGCCAGCAGATCAATGCTGCCTGTCCTGCCCATTAAAGGAACAATGTAAACATGTCACAGCATGTAGCTGCTGTCCCCTGGGCCGCCTGCTGTGCGCGTGCGCACACACACACACACACACACACACACACACACACACACACACACACACACACAGGCATCCTGTTCCAACTCAAAGTAATTCCAGTCCTCCTCAAAGGGACACAGTGGATAATGAACTTCTCAGTAACTTCTATGCCCGTGGTCTTTATTCACTTCCGACCTCAGCACTGAAGCAGTATTTACAGGAAAATTTCAGCTCCTCACATAGGTGGTGCCTTAAACGAAGATCTAGGATGGAGGACAAATGATTAAGTGAACTATGAAGCTGCTGGGCATGTCTCTCAGTGAGTGCTTGCCTGGTGTGCACCATTGTGTGAACAATACTCCATTTTTTACATAGGCAAAAAAAAAAAAAAAAAAAAAAGAATCCAGTTAGAACATACTGACCGGGACTGAAGAAATGGCCTCAGCCATTGAGAGCACTCGTTCCTTCAGAGGATCCAAGTTCAGCTCCCAGCACCCACGTCAAGAGACTTACTCCTACCTGCAACTTTACCTCCAGGGGTTCTGATGATTCATTCCGGTCTCCAAGGCACGATGTAGGTATGTGGTGCACATACATACATGCACACATTTACGTGTATACATAAACATACCTTTAAAGTGTATTGATTGGTATGCTCTGACTTTTAGACATAAAACCTTCTAAAGACCATGACAACCAAGGTGAAAGCGTTTTTGCTACCCACTGCTCTCATCACCATCAAATGCTATGCCTCTGGAATTCCCCTCTCCCACTCTCCGCACCAACTCACCCTGTGAGGCATCTCTCACTATTAGCTGCTTTTCACTTCCTAGAACTTTAAATCGAGTCATATTGTATGCACTTGTGTGTGCCTGGAGTCTTTCGCCGGGTATATTTATTTTGAGATCCACTTATGTGGCTGTATCAAGTTTATTCCTTTTTATGGCCAAGTTGAACGTATGAATTCACCACCAGTTCACCAGTTGATAGACATTTGATGAGGAGCCTGGTTTGCTGGTTAGGGCTAGTGTGTGCCGAACTGCTACAAATATGTGCAGAGACTTTTGTATCTCCGAGTAAATACCTGGGAAATAAGAGTGTGGAGCACGGGTGAGCGAGCATTAGGTACTTATTTAACTCTCAGGGTGAGTTCACATACCAGTTGATCCACATCTACTGGAATGAGAGCTGTGACAGTCAGTCCTTTGAATTTTAGATGTTATAATGGGTTTCCATTTTTATACAAGGAGGAGAATAACCTTGTATATTGTGCTTAGTTTGGATTTTCTATTGCTCTCAGACAAAGCCGACTGAGTATCTGAATAACCAAAGCAAGAAGGAAGTAAACATCTATGGCTCCAGCAAAAGGTGGCGCTGATTGGAGTAGAGAGGCAGGGAGTGGATAGAAGGGCATGGAACTTGGGTAGGACAGCTTTAGGACTCATTGGTGGTTTAGTTATGGTGGGTTAAGAAAGATCACCCAGGCTGTAACAATAGAGGAGCTGGGCTCAGACTCAAGTCTTTTTAATGCCTTTTAGCCACTGCCCTTTCTAAGTCCCACTTAGGACTGATAGGCACATAGGCTCCACGGCTTCTATATTTGTTACAGGAGGGCAAACACAGAGAAGGTATGAATCTTGAGGGGTTCTTTGTCACATTGTCACAGTTTTTGTCATTGCCAAATGATGATATCTATTTCCATCTGTGAGTTCTCTTAGCTTCAAGTCAATGGGAGAGAAAAAACAAAAGCAAAAATGAGCCCGTGTATATTAGTCTTTTGTATTATTTCTGTCACAAAATAGCCAACAATAGCAATGTAAGGAATGAAGGAAGAAAGGATTTATTTGGCTCAAATTTCGAGGATACAATCCATCACAGTTCTGGAAATTATGATAGCCAGTGGGTGGTACCCAGACACATTGTACCTGGTCAGAAAATAGAGAAATGAATTCTGGGGCTCACGAGGCCCCTCCATCTCCCTTTTTATTCCATCTAAAACTCCAGCCCACGAGATGGAGCTCTCTGCAGTCACAGGGGATCGTCCCCCCCCTTACTTAAATCTGTCTGGGAAAGTCTTTAGACACACCCAGAGATGACTAAGTGATGCTATATGACTAAGTGATGCTATATCCAATCAGGTTGGCAAAGAAGATTAACTGTCGCAGCAACCTCTTGTCAACTTCACACCTAAATATACTACTTTTTTTTTATTAACTTGAGTATTTCTTATATACATTTCGAGTGTTATTCCCTTTCCCGGTTTCCGGACAATCATCCCCCTAATCCGTCCCCCTCCCCTTCTTTATGGGTGTTCCCCTCCCCATCCTTCCCCCATTGCCGCCCTCCCCCCAACAATCTAGTTCACTGGGGGTTCAGTCTTAGCAGGACCCAGGGCTTCCCCTTCCACTGGTGCTCTTACTAGGATATTCATTGCTACCTATGAGGTCAGAGTCCAGGGTCAGTCCATGTATAGTCTTTAGGTAGTGGCTTAGTCCCTGGAAGCTCTGGTTGCTTGGCATTGTTGTACATATGGGGTCTCGAGCCCCTTCAAGCTCTTCCAGTTCTTTCTCTGATTCCTTCAACGGGGTCCTATTCTCAGTTCAGTGGTTTGCTGCTGGCATTCGCCTCTGTATTTGCTGTATTCTGGCTGTGTCTCTCAGGAGCGATCTACATCCGGCTCCTGTCAGTCTGTACTTCTTTGCTTCATCCATCTTGTCTAATTGGGTGGCTGTATATGTATGGGCCACATGTGGGGCAGGCTCTGAATGGGTGTTCCTTCAGTCTCTGTTTTAATCTTTGCCTCTCCCTTCCCTGCCAAGGGTATTCTTTTTCCTCATTTAAAGAAGGAGTGAAGCATTCACATTTTGATCATCCGTCTTGAGTTTCATTTGTTCTAGGGATCTAGGGTAATTCAAGCATTTGGGCTAATAGCCACTTATCAATGAGTGCATACCATGTGTGTTTTTCTGTGATTGGGTTACCTCACTCAGGATGATATTTTCCAGTTCCAACCATTTGCCTATGAATTTCATAAAGTCATTGTTTTTGATAGCTGAGTAATATTCCATTGTGTAGATGTACCACATTTTCTGTATCCATTCCTCTGTTGAAGGGCATCTGGGTTCTTTCCAGCTTCTGGCTATTATAAATAAGGCTGCTATGAACATAGTGGGGCACGTGTCTTTTTTATATGTTGGGACATCTTTTGGGTATATGCCCAAGAGAGGTATAGCTGGATCCTCAGGCGGTTCAATGTCCAATTTTCTGAGGAACCTCCAGACTGATTTCCAGAATGGTTGTACCAGTCTGCAATCCCACCAACAATGGAGGAGTGTTCCCCTTTCTCCACATCCTCGCCAGCATTTGCTGTCCCCTGAGTTTTTGATCTTAGCCATTCTCACTGGTGTGAGGTGAAATCTCAGGGTTGTTTTGATTTGCATTTCCCTTATGACTAAAGATGTTGAACATTTCTTTAGTTGTTTCTCAGCCATTCGGCATTCCTCAGCTGTGAATTCTTTGTTTAGCTCTGAATCCCATTTTTTAATAGGGTTACTTGTCTCCCTGCAGTCTACTTTTTGAGTTCTTTGTATATTTTGGATATAAGGCCTCTATCTGTTGTAGGATTGGTAAAGATCTTTTCCTAATCTGTTGTTTGCCGTTTTGTCCTAACCACAGTGTCCTTTGCCTTACAGAAGCTTTGCAATTATACTACTTTTTAATTCATATCTTTCTACCCCTGACCTTCAAAGGCCCATGGCATTCTCATTATGCAAAACAAGTTTAATTCATCTGTTAAGAGTCCGCAAAATCTTAACAGTCCCAACACTGATCAAAAGTGTAAGAAACTCAGGGCACTCTCCTAACTATGAGCCACTCTACCAAAAATAATAAAGTTACATATTTCCAATGTACAATTGCACAGAATAAACAGTCCCATTCCAAAAGGCACAGGCCGGGGCAGAGCAAGGGAAGCTCAGACCAAAGTAAAACCAAAACCCAAAAAGGGAAACATCAAATCCTTTAGCTAGAACCCCAGCATCTGGAGTTTGCAATGTCATTGTAATGTCTGGTGTAAACAGTGTTGGATGTTTTCCCCAACTCTGACCCAGTTCTATCACCTGCAGTGTCAGGAGCCATTTTGCCTGCTTCTGTGAAAGTCTGCCTGTCAGGAGAGTCAAGGCAGGTCAGGGTCTGCTGGCGATTCCCTGACCTCCTGACATATCGAATGATAAGGGGAGATCCACTTGGAGCTCAAGGGAAGGGACTGAATGTTCTATTAATCTTGGTGGAACAGGGAGGCCTCCAGATGGGAACAGATATCCTACGTATGTCAGCCATTGTCTCTGCTAACTTGTGTCCTTGTTTCCCACAACACTGTAGAGTATATAAAAGCTATGAGAAATACATCAGGGCTGGCATGGTGTAGACCTGCAGCCCTCCCAATTTCTTACTTTTGTCTCTGAGTCTTCCTAAAAAGGAAGTCTTCCTTATAATCATTCTCACTTCCCCACTCAGAGGACTGTTCAACTTCTCACCGGCAGGAGTAGGGGGCTACAGCACATGTAGTATCTCTCCTGAGCTGTGTCTGCAGGTTTCCTATACAGAGACCCATGTTCCTGATATCTCCAACATTCTGGGTCTTTCATAACAACCCCAGCCGCATCTTCACTGTCAGCTTCATGCACTCTCTGTCAGATCTGTCTTGCATGGAATCCAGCCCTGCTACACATTGTCTGCTTCCAGAACCTTGGTATAATCCTTTATAACCCTGTGGCTCCTGTATTTTGCATCCTGCAAAACCATGAGGACATGGTTTTGATTTTGTTTCAGACAAAATGGCAGACATTGCCATGTTCTGCCAGCCTTAGATGTCATCTGGCCCTCTTCAACCACAGTTATAGTGGTTTCTATGTTCCTGCCTTGTTTGCTAAACTGTAGAACTACTTCTGTAGACAGCTGTTTTCAAGCTGGAATCCCTTGACTGACATTCCCAGTTGAGCCTTTCTCTGTTCAAGTAAATCTACAGTTTTATAACTGGAGTCCTTGATGGACAGAGTCTTGCCTGTAAGGCATTTCTCCTACTGTCCCTGTGAAAAGTATCTTTCCTTACAGCAATAGAATAGTAGCTAAGAGAGGTAGCTTAAAATTTTGTTTTAATCATTTCTCGGCCTTTTGGTTGAGATCAAGTATAAGTATTTTGTGCATGTTAAATTATCCTCCATAAATAAGCCATACTTATTTTTATAAAGAAAATCTTTTAAAGGTTTACTTATCAAGACTGGAGAGATGGCACAGTGCTTAAGAGTACATATTGCTCTTCCAAAGGATTTAAGCTCAGATACCAGCACCTGCATCAGGTACTTCACAACTGCCTGTAACTCCAGCTTCAAGGAATTTGAGACCCTCTCCTAGCCTCCATGGGTACTCCATATAGTCACACACACACACACACACACACACACACACACACACACACACACACACACACGCACAGGCACACACACACACACAAGAATAAGTTAAAAGTCATTTGTCATTCCTAAAACTCAACCACCCAGGAAAGCCAGTCTACCTGCAGTTATCTACTGCATAAATCCCAGAAGTCTCTGGGCTGAGATTCTTCCTCCTGTGTTCACTGTTGAAAACTATTAGCTTTTTTTGGAGGTGATAGAAAACTCTCAGTGTACCTCCATTTGCAAAAACACAGCCCTGTAGGAAAACAAAGCTGCAATCGTATAGAGCAGACCTTAGGACTGAAGCCAAGGATCCCATTTATCTCTGTGACAGCATGTCAATTCCTTAATCTTGTCAAACTGCAGTTCCCAATCTGTTAAGTGGGAAAATTTTACTTGGTTGTAATACAAGGAAGAATAGGGCAAAATGTGAGGGTAAAGGAACTTGGAATATGTGATTTTGAAGAATAATTATCTTAGCGTGTCTTACCAGACCACAAACAGAGTCTCCCAGGAGGACACAGAAGTTGTAAATCCTCTGCACAGAGGGTTGCAGTCAAGTTGTAGCTACTCCTGCTACTTAAGATGGCAGCTAGTTAAGATATCATCTAAAAGTAACTATCTTGTCTTCTCCCTGGGTTTGAGTACCAATATGCCAAAGATTAAAAAGAAAGAGGCCAAACGATGAGATGCAAGATTATTTCAAAAAAATCAATAGTGCTCCTATATACAAATAACGACAGAGTGAGAAAGAATCAGGGGAAAATACCTTTTATAATGTCCTCAAATACTAAAAAATATCTTTGCTCTAACTAAGCAAGTGAAAGGCTTGTATGACAAGAACTTCACGTCTCTGAAGGAAAAAAATTAGGAAGGTATCCGAAGATATCTCTTGCTCACGGATCAGTAGGCTTACCACAGTAAAAATGGCCATCTTACCAAAAGCAATCTATGGATTCGATGCAATTCCCACCAAACTCCAACACAATTCTTTATACAACTTGAAAGGACATTTTTCAGCTTAGCATAGAAACACACACACACACACACACACACACACACACACACACACACACACACAAGATAGCTAAAATAGTCCTGAATAATAAAATAACTGCTGGAGGATTCACCATCCTTGATTTCAGTTTCTGCTATCAAGCTATTGCAGTTAAAAACTGAACAGTATTGGCATAAAAACAGACCCATTTTCAGTGAAATCTAACTGAAGAGCAGACATAAATTTAAACATGCATGGCCATCCAATTTTTAATAAAGAAGACAGAAGTACACACTGGAAAAAATAGAGCATCTTCAACAAATGGTGCTGGTCTAACTGGATGTCAGCATATATAATTCAAACAGATCTATATTTATCACTTTGCTCAGGTAGATCAAAGACCTCAACATAATACCAGATAACCTGAAACCGATAGAAGAGAGAGTGGGAGATATCCCTGAACGCATTGGCACAAGACTTTCTAAACAGAACACCAATAACACAGGCACTAAGATCAACAAGTGATAAATGGGACCTCATGAACCGAAAAACTTCTGTAAGGCAAAGGACATCACCAATTTGACAAAGCAGGAGCCTACAGAATGGGAAAATATTTTTATTAATGCCATATCTGATAGAGGAGTAATATCCAAAATATATAAAGAACTTAAGAGAATAGACATTTTTAAAACCACAAATAATCTAATTTAAAAAATGGTTTATGGATCTAAACAAAGAATTCTCAATAGAGGAATCTTAAATGCCAAGAAACACTTAAAGAAATGTTAAGCACCCTTAGCTAGGGAAATGCAAATCAAAACCACTTTGAGATTCCATCTAACACTTGTAAGAATGAGCTAGGATCAAAAATACAAGTGACAGCTCATGTGTGTGGAGCAAGGGGAATGCGTCTCCACTGCTGGTGCAAGTGCAAACTTGTACAACCACCATAGAAATCAATATGGAAGTTCCTCAGAATATTGGGAATAGATCGACCTGAAGACCTAACTATTGCACTGTTGGGCATATACCCAAATAATGTTCTATCCTACCGCAAGAACATTTGCTCAACCACGTTCATTGTGGCTTTCTTCATAATACCCAGAAAGTGGGAACAACCTAGATTTCCCCAACAGAAAAGTAGACAAAGAAAAGGTGGTATGTTCACACAATAGAGTATTAACCAGTCATTAAAAAGAATGAAATTATAAAATTTGCAGGAAAATTGATATAACTAAAAAACCTCATCCAGAGTGGGGTAACACAAACCCAGAAAGACGAATATGGTACGTGTTCACTTATAAGTGGTCATTAGCTATTAAGTAAATGATAACCAAGTTACAATCTGTAGACCCATAAAGATTAGATAAACAGGGTGGGTTGGGGGAGAGTAGAATAGATATTACAGGTGGAATTGGGGTGGGAGAGATCAGGTGGTGGTTGGGTGGAAAACATTCAGAGAGAGATGGCTGGAACTGGGGGGCATTTGGAGAGTAGTATGGAAATAGAGTGCAGTGCAAACTTCCTGGAATTTATGAAGGTGACCATAATGAGGATTCCTAGTAATGGGAGATACAGAGTCTCTACTGGCTGTCTCTTGTAGCCAATCAAGGCTTCCAGTGAAGAGGACTGGGTTGCATTTAATCGAGCAGTTTGCCAAGGGGGGCGGGCGTGTCCCATGGAAATCCCCAAACAAGACAGGCTGATGCTAAGACAAAAGATTCCTCCTTTCCACAAAGTGACAACAGGGCCCCATTGCTGAGGACAACATGCACACGACTCATTGAACGTGGAGAAGTTGAGCTGGTGCCTACATGGAGTCTTCACTCCTGCATTCTAACTTATTTTGGTGGGGGAAAATCCTCTGCAGGTTACTGAAAGAAAATGTGGACACCAACTCAGGCACAAAACCTTTGGCCAACAATCTGTCTTGCCTATAAGATATGGTAGGAAATGGTGGTACAGAACCTGTAGGAGTAGCCGCCAATGTTTGATGGAACTTAAGGTCCACTGAGAAGGAAACCGTACCCAACACTGCTTGGGTAACTAAGAACCAGAGACAACAAGCAAACAGGACTGGTCTTCTTTTTTTAATCGATGATTCATACTTGTATTCTGCTATACCGACAGACAGATTACTTCTCTATCCACTCATAATCAGACAGGTTTCCTCCAGCAGCAAGCGTCAATAAAAAAGGATGCAGAGACTCACAGTCACAGATTATGCAGAGTGTGAGTATATATTAGAGGTCTTCATCAAACCCCATCCTCCTCCCTCACCCCAAGCTCAGGAAATCCTGTAGAAAAGGAGGCTGAAAGAGTGTAAGCCTCAGGGGGGATGGAGGACACCAGGAGAACAAGACCTTCTAAATCAACTAAGCACAGCACATATGAGCTCACAGAGACTGAAGCAGCTAGGCCATGGCCTACATGGCCCTCTGTATGTAGATCTATTAGCTTAGTGATTTTATGGAACTCCCGACTGTGAGAATGAGTGGGGTCTCTGACCCTTTTGCCTGCTCTTGGGACTCTTTCCCTCCTGTTGGATTACCATATTCAAGTTTAATATTTCAATATAAAGGCTTTTGATTAATCTTATATTTTATTTTGTCATGTTTGGTTGTTATCTCTTAGAAGCCTGTTCTAATTCTAATGAAGGACAGAGAGGGCATGGATCCAGAGGGGGAGGGGAGGTGGGGAAGAGCTGGGAGTAGAGGAGGGAGGGGAAATATAATCAGGATATTTTGTATGAGAAAGGAATCTATACGCAACTGAAAGAATGAATGAAGGAAGGAAGGAAGGAAGGAAGGAAGGAAGGAAGGAAGGAAGGAAGGAAGGAAGGAAGGACAGATTTGTAGAAAAGAACGGAAACAAAATTATGTTTCAGAATGAGCCCAAATTCTTATTAAGAGAGAACCCCATGATCTACCACAAACACACACACGTGTGTGTGTGTGTGCGTGTGCGTGTGTGTGCGTGTGTGTGTGTGTGTGTGTGTGTGTACCTTGAAGTTTGAGAGTATTATGAAGGACAGAGAGCATCATTCCATAGGTAGCATGATAAGGCTTTGAGAGGAGAGAGAGCCTTCCCTTCAAATCTATAGAACAAAGGCTTCCAACTCTTACAGGCTTTCAGGCAGTGAGGCAAGATTCACAGCTCAGTGATATAGCCTGACCTGTTTTACATGCCAGAAGTCAGTATGCAGTGAGGGGCCATGATTCAAAGTTGCCTTGGTCCTGGGCAGCAGACAGGAGGCTGGCCCAGAGTGCTCTAGTGGTCTCAGCTGGTGCCTAATCAGCTCTTTGTCTCAAGGGACCAAGAGCAAGGGGCATGACTTGATATCTGAGAGAGGGAAAGGAGCCAATAGAGGGTCTGTAGTCTAACAGAAGTGCCCTAAAACTATCATCTTGCGCTTCTATTCTCCTGGGGGAAGGTCTACTTCTCTTCCCGCTCATTGGTTTCCCAATCAAAGCCCTTATCTCTATTTCCCTCCTACCGACATGGTATAGGAAAGTCAGATGATCATTGCTTTTATTTATTAACTCAATTGGCTCACAGGGTACAGGTTTGTGTTTTGTTTTTAATAAGCAGCATTGGTGGGCAAGCCTGGGAGGTGTTTTCAGATGGCATTAACACTTCCCTAGTGTAAGAATGAAAAGAAAAACTTCAGTTTCTGCCCAGGCCTTTCACAGATGCTGACCAGCTCCCTCCCAGGACCTTGTGGTCTGGCTGGCTTGCCAGGGTCACTCCCCTGGGAAGTGAACCCACAACAGAAAGATGGCACATTATGTTCTCGACCTGTGGGGAGCAGATGAAGTCCTGAGTAATGTGGATTGTTGACATGAGCACCTGCTGTGTCAAGGACCCCAGTGTCTCAAACCCATGGGAAGAGCACAGCTTTCCCTGGGTTGGTCTGAGAGAAATATATGAGCTGGTTTCAGTACAGATCTTACAACCTTAGTATGTGCAGGAAGAACCAACTGCAGCTTCCTCCTAGATGACTGAAACCAGAGACTGCTCCACCACAGAGGCCTTCTGCAGAGATCAGCTAACCTGTCTCCTCCTTCATGGTGTTCTCGAGCTGAGGCACTGACCTTCCATGGGGCTGCCTTCCCACCAGCTCTCCTCCCGCTGTTTTGAATGTGTGATGTAGCCTCTGAAATTCGCATTGAAAAGTAACCCTCAAACCCTTAAGGGGTACAACATTTGGGGAGTATTTTGGCCACAGGGTCACCAGCCTCGTGAATGAGACTAGAGACTTTCTATGAGGGCTGGAGGGAATTACTCTTTCAGTGTGAGGATGAAGCTTTCAACATGCCATCCTGAAGCCCTTATCAGAGGCCAAGCCTGCTGACACGTTGATCTTAGACTTCCCAGTCTCCAGAACCATAAGGAATTACATTTCTGTTATTAATAAATCACTGAATCTCAAATGGCTGTGTAGGAGAGACTGGAGCCCAGACAACTAGGAGTTAGTGGCAAGCAGGATCACACCTTCATAAGGATGTTTAGGTATCCTTGCCTCTTGCCTTCTCTCTACACCTAAGCCTCACATCAGGACCCCAAAGATGAACCTGGGGCGGTGTCCCTTAATCTCTTTGTTTCTCTTCTCAGTGTAGACATATTGAATAGATCCTTCTCTACTTCCACGATTGTCTGTTTAATTGGCCCGCAGAGCATGGGCAGCCAAAGCTGGCTTGATAGGGTCATCAGAGCCCAGGCTCTGATCCTAACAACTCCATCAACAGAGCCTCCACTTCTTATCCCAGCTCTATGAAAGCTAAGCAAGGAGAACACCATGAGTTTGAGGCTAACCTTTGCTATAGAGTGAGTTCAAGGCCACCCTAAGGTATGGTGTGATGCCCTATCTAAACAAACCAAACAAAAATTCTTAAAATAAAAACATCACTTACCCTCATGTGTTTTCTCCTAACAACAGCAATGGACCAAGATCCCTGGTTCTCCCATTGAAGATGCTAAATTAAACAACTGGTTTTTCTATGCCAGCAGAGTATAGAACAACGTAGCTTCAATATTTATAAAGCAACTCCCTCAAGCAAACCATTCATCTGTATTTTAGTTTC
Organism: Rattus norvegicus; assembly: GCF_021556685.1. Classification (NCBI taxonomy): domain Eukaryota; kingdom Metazoa; phylum Chordata; class Mammalia; order Rodentia; family Muridae; genus Rattus; species Rattus norvegicus. The sequence continues at coordinate 87,472,626 of NC_141536.1, forward strand.
TGTCCCTGCTTGCATGTTAAGGTTTCAGTGGCTGTTTTCTCAGAGGGCCCCGGATAACACAGGCCCCAAACACAGGGGGCCATGGCGCCGTCACATTTTGCTAACGTACACACATGAATAAAATTCTGCTTTTACCAGCTCCAGGGTAAATAAAGCTACCCAAAGAAACCCTGCCTAAAAAAAAAGCTATAAAAGGGGAGTGTTTACTAGAATTTGTAGGGCTCCACATTTATCCTATCACCTTGTCAAAACGCACTTGGCGTCTGATATTCCATACCGCATAAGAAGCCTCATCATGAGGAAGAAACACCTGATGCTGTCTGTGCCACATATGGCTTGTTACATGCTATTAGCTGGTAGATTTCAAAGGTCATGTAAGGGTCCCAGGAGGCTCCCAGTGTCCTTGATGCCCTGGTCTGGTGTGATGCTACTAGTTGTAATTTTATTTAGTACCTTTACATTTCATATGTCAGGACTGGTTCAGCTGCTTTCCAGAGGATCCGAGTTCAATTCCTAGCTCCCACAACTCTCTGCATAACTCCAGTTCCAGGGCATCTGACACGCTTCTCTGGCTTCTGAGGACACCAGGAGCATATGTGGTGAATGGAGAAACATGCAGGAAAAACACCCAAAACCAGAAAAGAAGGTAATTTAAACTAAATAAATGCACTGCATGTGTCTCATAGAGAAACAAGTTCCCTCAGGTCATGGCTGCCTATCAGATCTCTAACCATGTTATCTTCTGCTTCATGTCAACCATAGTACATACATAGATGCTCTCCTGAATGCTCTTCCAAACAGCCTCGGGATAAAGGGATCCACCTCATTAATCCTCCGAGAACGTCAGACATGTGCACAGCTGCATCTGGATCATATCCACCTTGAGCTTTGAAACCCATGGAAGGGACCATGACACTCAGGACAGGTTTCTGGTGTCTTTGCCTAAATAACTTTAAGACTGAGTCAGCATACTGAGAGAGAACTTTCCAGAACAAATGGAGTCATAAAACTGCTAACCCAAGAAGAAACCCAAGAATTAATTCTGCAGCCTAAACGAAGTGATGAAGAACAGTCACAGCTTTTATGTGTTTGGAACATTGTTTCTCTTTTCATGTTATACTTTGTGGATATAATGAGTATTCTTCCCTTTTTCCCTTAAATGTTGTAACTTGTACTTTTGTAAACAACACAAACAAAACAAAATCCATGTCTATATCCCTATGCCACCCTCCCAGAACTCAGCGACTATTACTGAGCCATCCTCTTTCCACAGCAATTTGTACAAGTTCTGTAAGAATTCACCCTCTGGAAAGAGGGCATATCTGAAAAATACTCAAAATATTGCAAAGCTCTACGTGATTTGTCACACTTGAGAATGGTGCGTTTAGAGTCACATTTATGTAGCTATGTTTCGTCTTTATGGAGCTAGTGCTTAGAAAGCCCTCTTGAAAAACAGCCTAGTTCCAGGATTACAGGGCTCTCTGTCTTCTAGATGGGTGACAATCGGCGTTTCGATGACAGTTGCTGGCTTCTGAGGGAAGGAGAATCTGTTTTAAGGGTATGGTCCCTAGTGGCCCCACACCCCAGAGTATACGGGCAGCACAAACTGAACAAACTAAAGAGAAAAGAGACACCAAGTCTGGAAAGGGGACAGATCTGGGAATAGTAATGAGGATAAGCAGGGGTGGCTCTGATCAAACTATGCTTTACATATCTTTTTTTAATGATTTATTTATTATAAATGAGTACACAGTCGCTGCCTTCAGACACACCAGATGAGGGCATCAGATCTCATTACAGATGGTTGTGAGCCACCATGTGGTTGCTGGGATTTGAACTCAGGACCTCTGGAAGAACAGTCAGTGCTCTTAACCACTGAGCATCTCTCCAGCACCTGCTTTACATATTTTAAATGGTCTGTCTCTGACAGTCTTAAATGCTTAGATATGGATATTTAAATAAATGTGTGACTTATAAAATATATGTGCTAATTATATATACATTATCCTATCATATAATTAATATATTCTATGTTCATCTCATATATATGTATACACATATATGTTTGTGTATATGACACACCTTATATATAGTTTTATACTTTTGTCTTGGTGTTTGTTTCTGTGTTTTAGATACGTGTTGCTGTGTAGAACAGACTTGCCTCTGACTCAGAATCTTCCTTCTTCAGCCTCCTGAGTTCTGTAATTATATGCGTGTTCTATCTAACATGGTTCTCAGTTTAAGATATTCTCAGGACTTCGACTGTGATGGTTAATCTTGATCCTCAGCTTGAGGAGATTTGGAAACAGGCTTCCAGGCTGTCTGTAAAGGAACTTCTAGACTGGGCTAATTGAGGCAGAAAGACCCAGGCTCAAAGTTGATGACATCATACTATGGGTTGAAGTGCTGGACTGAATTTTTTTTAAAAAGCTAGCTGAACAATAGCACATGCTCTCTGCTGATGAGTCACGGACACAATGTGACCTTCTACTGTGTATTCCTGCTGCCATTGATGAACTGGATCCTCAAACTGTGAGCCACGCTAGACTCTTCTTCCCTTCCTAAAACTGTTTTTGTCAACTCCGTTGTTATAGCAACAATAAAAGTGTCTAAAACCCCAATAATAGACAAGTTCACCTAAATCTCTAGGTTCAAGATAATTCTTAATGGCAAGCTTGGCTCTTGGCTTCCTAATCTCAGAAGGACTTTAAAGTCTGATCTGAGACTCCTTTAAAAAGTTCCAGTTAAGGCAAACTTTAAAAGGCTTATGTGACCAATTACCATTTTTACTACACTTATCCAAATGTTCCGGCTGAATTTAATGAGTCTGTAGAATTTCTTTGTAAGCAAGAGGAATGTCACTTTAATTGTCTTTGATCAGAATGGGAGCAATCATGGACTAAACTGTTGTGTTTTGTGGAAAACTCCAACCCGTCCTCGTGGGCTCTTAGATTCTAAGCCGTATTCGGGATCTTTAAGCTACGTCTACGTCTTTATAAACTGGACACTTCCATCTAATAGTCTGTTGGTAATTAACGTTTCCAATATTTCTCCCATCAGTGAAACCTAAAACTGCCCTTTCCCAGAGTTCCGGCAGCTAATGGTGGACAATTTGATATAACTTTAAATGAACTATCACACAAAAAAGTTTGTGGCGTGCAGAAAGTCCCCATCACAAACCTAGTATCCTGTGTTCCATGCACGTCGGAGACACTATTTCCATCCTCGCTCCACCAGGTAAAGATACTTCAAGCCCAATATCTGGAAATCTCTTTGGTTGCCTACATTCTGGATTTAAATGTCCTTCCTGAAATACACAACTCCATATGAACCTCGTAGAAATACAAACCCATTACTCCCCACCTGCAGTGTTGCCTTCAGACCAGGGGCACAGCGATGCATCTTTCCCAGACAGAGAGACTGGTTTTCTGGGCTCTGGAGCAATCAGGTAACTTGGTCCCTTACTGGGGAGATTCTGATGAAGCAAGTGCGGAGATCCAGAAAAATACCACCATAAGGAGTCTTTCCCCCACTGGAAAACCCTTTAACTGTGTGAGAGAAGACCTTCCCAACGGGACTCAACAATCGTGAACCCTCTACAAGACCTTTGCTACGGCCGTAGACTAAGTTCTGTCTCTGGACATGAAAATTGGCTCAGTGGAAGAAGTCAGCTAAACAGATATGGTCACACACTGTAGTGGCTTGGAAGAAAATGGCCCCATGGGCTCATAGGGAGTGGCACTGTTAGGAGGTGAGCCCTATTAGGAGGTGTGGCCTTATTGGAGGAAGTGTGCTTCATTCATTTCCTGCTGCCTTTCTTTTCATAGCAGTAAAGCCCCCACTTAGGCACAAACCATCATGCCATCTCATTTCTAGCATGCTGGCCCATTCATCTTTCCGTAGGTCATTTGATTGTAAGCATCCTTTACTGCCCTCATTATGCTGCCATGTTACAGAAGACCCCACTTCCAACCACTTCCTTGGGTCACATTTTTCCATGAAATTCCACATAAGTGATGAAATCCTGCTAGTCAAATCTCTCTCTCTCTCTCTCTCTCTCTCTCTCTCTCTCTCTCTCAATGCATGTGTGTGTGTGTACATGTGTACTCATGTACTTGTATTCACAAGTGGAGATTGGAGAACAGCCTCAGCTGTTGTTACTCACTTATCGTCCACCTTGCTTATTGTAACAGGGCTTCTCATTGTCCGGGGTTTACGGAATTGCTAAATTGGAAATTGGCTGGTAGGAGAGCCCCATACTGCTTTAGGATTACAAGTGTATGCCACAGCACTCTGCCTTTTCATGTGGGTTTTGAGAATGTAGATCTTCATGCTTGTAGGGTAGGGGAGCACCCTCATAGAAGAAGGGGGAGGGGGAGGGGATAGGAGGTTTATGGGCGGGAAACCAGGAAAAGGGATAACATTTGAAATGTAAATAAACAAAAAAATCCATTAAAAAAGAAAAGGAAAAGAAAAAAAAGACTCTTTTTGTCCAGTGGACTCAGCCAAGAGCCACAGAATTAGAAGGGACTAAGTAAACATGGAAGGAATTATTGTTCCCATCCACTTTGGCTTGCCTGGGAGAATTCATATCACCTTTCTACTTCCTCTCCCCGGCCTCTGCAGGAGTCTGCCAGATGCCATGAGCTGGCTTTAGTTTCCTTACCCCCAGCTAGGCCAAGTTTGAACAAACACTTACCTGACATTTAATTGGGTCCTTAAGAATGGTTTAGATCTAAAATAGTTATGACCTTTCCAGAGGCCATTGAACAGTTGGTTCGAGAGTTTAGAAATTTTGCAAAGGAGCTTCTGCCAAGATACTTTCCTGGTGGGCATATTGGAGGTGTGAGAGGAATATGTTGAAGAGACGATAGGGTTGCAGCCAGCCAAGTGAAGAATCATTTGTCTTCTGAGAGACAAATGATTGACCAAAGGCCTTCAAACGAGTGCGTTGGGAAATAAGAGTGTAAGGAGAGAGGGGGAGTAGAGGGGTGGGGCTTCAGAAGGAGATGCCTCTAATTCAATGATTTCTTTTTTCCTGTATACATGCATGTGCGTGTTATCCTTGTCTATTAAAGATACTATTTAAGGGTCAAAAATAATGTTGGCATCTCCAATTTGCTTTAAACAGACCAGAAAAGAAAACATTCTGTATGCTGGTGGAGGGGAGAACATGGAGAGAAAAAAAATGTTGAGACTTGTTAAAGTGGGTGATGGCTTCAAGGAGGTTCATGGCACTGCTCTAGAACATGGTCTGTTCTAGATTGTAAGAAATAAAAACCCGGGGTTGGGGATTTAGCTCAGTGGTAGAGCGCTTGCCTAGCAAGCGCAAGGTCCTGGGTTCGGTCCCCAGCTCCGAAAAGAAAAAAAAGAAGAAATAAAAACCCATGGAGTGCTGATGGCAGTGTCCACCAATGAAAAACTGGGCAAAGAATTTGAAATATTACATCAAGAGTGATAAAAGATGTGTTTACCTTGAAGGGAGGGAGGAAGGAAGGGAAGGAAGGAAGAAGGGAGGGAAGGAGGGACAGAAAAAAGAGAAGAAGGGTGAGAGGAGGGAGGAAGAGTAGGTTGGCATTTTTGCAAATCTCCTGTGACTCGCAGAAATCTTTCTTCCTAAGAAATGACTTTGGAAACACAGAAAGAGCAATAAATGCATGTTTGTTTTCCTCAGAGGGATTTCTAATGCTAACATATGAGAAACAATCTTAACATCCATCAAAAATGAATTTACCTTAGAGTGAAAAGATATTTTAGTATATTATAGCAACACGGAAGATAGTGTTGAAGAATGTTTACTGTCCAAGGAGTACAGAATAATTAATTTACTCCATTAGAGTTGTATTAAAATTAAGAGAATGAAAATGTATTTCAAAAGTCAAGAATGATTTTTCTCTCTAAATAAGGAGATAAATATGAACAGGTTAAGAGTTTTAATGTTTAATATCATTGTACAAGTTTAGAAAGGACTGGGTTTTCTCCCAGAAATTTTCTGTTAATTTTTGTTTGTTCCCTAGAGTTTTCTATTTCCATGGTAACACACTAAAGGTAAAGGGTGCGGCTGTGATTGTGATGGTTCACATAGTCAGCTTGACAGGCTGTAGATCACCTAGTGGACCTGCCTCTGGTACTCTTGTGAGAGGTTATCTAGTTTAGGTTAACTGAGGTAGGCAGACCCACCACAACTGCAGGCAGCAGCATTCCATGGACTAGCATTGCAAATGGAACAAAACGGGAAAGGAGGCTGAGAATTAGAAGTCATGCTTCCTGACTATGCGTGCAGTTACACAGGCTCCTGCTTCTGCCACTTCCCTGACAGAATGGACTGTGGAGTTCTCAACTGACAAGAGGAACACTTGCCCCTTGATTTGCTTTAGCCATGTGCTTTGCTGCAGCAAGAGACAGCATGGCTTTTTATGTGCGCATCTGACCAGACTGAGCTGCAGAGTACTGTATACATCAGAGCTCCCCACGCACCTCTTCCTTGGTCAGCTCGTACTGACCAGTTTACAAGTAACCATAGTTTTGGCACACACAAATATTCAAACATTTATGCTTCTTTTTAGCATCATATAAATGAAATTATTCAATACATATATTTTTGTATGTGGTTTTATAATCAAATACAGTATCAAATTCATTTATATGTTGTATATGTTTATTTTTTCTACAAATAAATTCCACTACAAAAAATATACAATAGTGTAATTTATCTATTATCTTGTTGCTTGGGTATTTGGACTATTTCAAGTTACTGACTATTAGGAATAATCGTATAAACATTTTTTAATATTTTTGGAGACATATCTACTTAGCCTTCCTTGGTTTATACTTAGTAGTTAAATAACTGGCTAACTTTATAATAACAATCACATGCTATTTTTATTCCCATTAGCAATGTGCAAGACTCTCGGCTGCACTCCACCAAGTCAGTACATAAAACTATCCCCCTTTTATATTTTACTCTTAGTAATTTAAAGAAGACAGTCTCCAAATATTCAGCTAACTGGCAGCTAATAACATTGAATAAGCCAGGATCGCTTTCATTTCAAATGACATAATCTAAGGTCAAAATGGTGTCAGCAAAAACAGGGAGTACTGGTTCATAACACCTGGAGGATAAAGTTGTTTTTTTTCTTTCTATTCATGTCATAGCACGTGTAGCAAATGATCACAGAGCCCACAGAAGAATCTTAAATTGAGTTGATTACTGTTGCACTTGGAGGCAGACGGCTAACCCCAGCCAGAATGACTACCAGGCAGGAGGAACCGATGTTTCAGGATAATGATAACCCTACTGTCCTTAGTGGCTGAGCTAGAAAGCTCTGAGGCAGGTATAAGGGATTGTTAAGGGAAGCAGAATAATAGGTAGGACTTGGAATCCATGATGTCAGAACCCACTTCCTACCAGCCCAACCCTCATCTTGCCTCATCTCCTTGTTTTGGACCTGTTTTCTCTATAGGCTGGGGATAATAGCCACACTTAATCTATGAGAAGGAGAGTTCTATTAGGTCCTAGTGGAAGTAGGAAACTTCCATAGTCTGGGTAGCTTTTAAAAATAGAAATTTAGCCTCTTACAATTCTACAGAGTAGCAGGCTCAAGTGAAAGCGTCAACAGCAATACATTCCCTCTAGGGCTGTAGAGGAAAAAGCTCTCCATTTCTCTTAGCTTTTGTTTTGTGCAATCGTTGTGGCTCCTTGTATGGGGGTTTGTAGCATCATGAAAGCCAGCCTCCATCCTCAAGTATTATTGTCCTCATGTGTTTCTTCTCCTCATTCTCTAAGGACATATTAGAATATGTCAGGATATCTCTAGTCATATCAGAATAGGGTCCACAGTTGTGTGTAACAATATCCTCTGAGAGAAAACTTTCCACCTTAAGACGCAGGATGTTCTAAAGCAGCGGTTCTCAACCTATGGATCTTGACCCTTTTGGGGTCTCATATCAGATATCTTACATATCAGATATTTAGATTATGATCATAACAGTAGCAAAATTACAGTTATGAGGTAGCAATAAAGTAACTTTATGGTGGTGTGGGTCTCTACAACGTGAAGAAGTGTGTTAAAGGGTGGCAGCATTAGGAGGATGAACCATTCCATCCTGCAGGGAAGCTATCCTAGCCAGGATTACTGATGCTGTGATAAAACACCATGACCAAAGCAGCTTGGGGAGGAAAGGGTTTATTTCAGCTTACGTTTCCAGGCAACAGTCCATCACTGAGGGAAGTCAGGGTGGAAGCTCAAACAGGGCAAGAACCTGTAGGCAGAAGCTGATGCAGGAATCATGGAGGAGTGCTACTTACTATCTTGTTAAGCCTGCTTTCTTGCCCTTTCCCACTTTCTTTCTTCCTTCCTTCCTTTTTTCCTTCCTTCCTTTCTTTCTGAAGGGTTTTACTGTGTAGCTCTGGCTGTCCTGGAATTCACTCTGCAGACCAGGCTGGCCTGGAACTCATAGAGACTGATCTGTCTCTGCCTCCCATGTGCTGGGATTAAAGGTTTGTGCCACCACTGACCACCTCAGCCTGCTTACTATGGAACCTAGGACCACCATATCAGGGAGGTACCCACAATGAACTGAATCCTCCTCCATCAGTCACAAATTTAAAAAAAATACCATGAGGCTGGATCTTAATGGAGGTATTTTCTTAAGGTTTCCTCTTTTTAGATAGTTCTAGCTATGACATATGTTGACATAAAACAAGCCAGCACAGAGCTTATTAAGCTCAGGAAATAAACAACTGAAAGGCTTCAGGAAATTTCTGAAGCTGACCAGACTCAGTAGGTTCTGTGTCAGAAGCCTTCTAGGAAAGGCTATGGCAAGTAAGTGAGTTTTCTGGAGATGACCCACCATTTTGTATGACTGTGATGGATGTGCTCTGAGATGCTGGTCCTCAGAGACCTCATCCCAGGAATTGTCTCACTGCTTATCTGCCTTTCCTGCCACTATCGCATAGCCTAATGATTCCTGGGCATCAGCCCACACTATTGGGCAGATTTCCTACAGAATCAATATGAGGATATCCTTTCACATAGTAATGCTGTATATATAAACTGATGATTTCATAATTCCTGATAATGATTTTTATAGAATTCCTAAATTGGTACAAGAAATCTGAAGTCCCTATGGGATTAAAGCTGCAAATAGAGCCCTGTAAACCTTCATGTTGCATGGGCTATTTGCACTAGAAAAAGAAAGTAGGTCCACAATGACCTAAAGATATGTCTTGTACAGTCTGGAGAATGATCTGTAGCGCATGCGATTTTTGTTTTGTATGATTGAGTTTATTAAGTATATAGCAAGCAAAAGTAAAATGATAATGAGCAGTTGAAAGAAACCAGAGACAGATAGCAAAAGTTATCAAACTAGGTGCTCACAGTATCTAGCAGAGACTACTGGGGTCCACCTGAGAGCAAACAAAAGGCAGCATCATCAAATCAGGAGCTTACCAATACCCAGAAGAATTCAACTTTGGGAGGCCCACTGTAGCAGCCTCCCAATAGAGGTATTGAGAGTCATGGACCTTCAGAGTGAGGCTTGCAAAGAAGATATAACAAATAGCAACATATAGGTAACATCAAGCCAACACTAGCTGTTATTGAATAGAAACCTACAGGGGAACAGAGGCAGTCAGCTGGAGTTCCATCCAGAGTTTCTTTATGGATACGTTTCCAGATTTTCCTCTCCTTTGTAGGCATTTTGATATTATATGGTAAACAATGGTAAATAGTTCGCCATTTAGCTGTTGTCAAGACTACAAACTCTTTTTCTTTTGTTTCTTTTGTTGTTGTTGTTGTTTGTTTGTTTGTTTGTTTGTTTGTTTCAAGTGTTGTTGTTGTTTTCAAGACAGGGTTTCTCTGTAAAGCTTTGTCTGCCCTGGAACTCACTATGTAGACCAGGCTAGCTTTGAACTCACAGAGATCCCACATCCTCTGCCTCCCAAGTACTGGGATTAAAGATGTGAGTCAGCACTGACTGGTTACAACTGTTTCTTGAATTTACTCTTATATATGTGTGAATGTCTGTGCCTTAGTGCATGCATGTGCACCATTATGCATATGTAACCTTGGAGGCCAGAAAGTGGCAATGGATCTCCCGGAATTGGAGTTACAGGCAGTGCTAGGCCATCTGAAATGGATGCTGGGAACTGAGCCTCAGTCCTCTGGAAGATCAGCAAGTGTCCTACCTGTTGAGCTTTCTCAATAGAATGTGCATTAAAAACCTCTGCTAGCCCCCACTTCCTAAGAATTCCATCACTTTCCAGCAGCACTTCCCTTGACACTAAGTCTTCACTCAGCGCAGAGGCCTTCGGTAACATTATTGGTACACACTCCATAGTACTGACCATGTGTGGCCTCACCCTAACTTCAGGCTGGTTTACAACCCCAGAGACTATTTCTAAAGAAGACTCCATTCACAGTTACCAAGGGTTAGAACTTCCAATCCATCTATTGGTAGAGAGGCACAATTTAATGTATAACAGGAGGCTGTCTACCTCCATAACTTTTAATGTCAGGGCAATGTCTAGTCTAAGCTGCTTGCTTCGTTTTTAGAAATATTTGGGGGTGGAACTGAAGAGGTGTCTCAGTGGTTAAAAGCACTTCCTACTCTTCATAAGGACCTGAGTTCAATTTTCAACAATCATACACTACACCTCATCTCTCTCTCCTCTCTCTGTCTCTCTCTGTCTCTCTGTCTCTCTGTCTCTCTGTCTCTCTGTCTCTCTCTCTCTCTCTCTCTCACACACACACACACACACACACACACACACACACAAACGGGGAATGACTATGAACTGAAGACATATGCCAAAACATTTTTAAAAAGTCATTCTGAGGACTTGGCTTGCAGGTAAGGGTCATATATCCCTTCAAAGTATTTTTTAAGGTTTATTTTTATTATTTTATGATGTACAGAGGTGTGCTTGTGGGATTGTGCACATGAGAGCAGGTACCTTTGGAGGTTAGAGGCATCAGATCTGTTGGAGCTGGAGTTACAGTACCATTCCTAGTACCTCGGAATGAACCCGGAGTTGGAGAAAGGCCTTAACATAAAATGAGGTCATATGGGTGGGTCCGAGCCCAACGTGACAGGTGTAAATGTAAGGAGAGATTGTGACAGGCACAGACCAAGTGAAGACAGCCATCTATAAACCAAGAAGGGAGGACTTGGAAGAAACTGGCTCTGCCAATCCTTGAGCTCAACTGTGAGATTCTGGCAGCATAAGAAAAACCTTTTCTTTGCTTAAATGCTCCCACCCTGACGTCCCACTTCCCAAGTCCCTGGTGCTTTGCTGTTGATTTAGAAGATTAACATGGGAAAGGCAGGCAAAGGCCATGCTCTTTGGTCACCACGCAGTCACAGACTTTCCCTGGAACATGCCTCTGGCATCCTGGAGCAGCCAGCCTTCCAGGCTGGTGTAACTTAGCTTGGGCATGTCAGCGATAACTTTTGTGCATGTGAGTTTTCAAGACTTGGCTCCAACCACCCATGTCAAACCGGGCTTGGAAAAACATTTGTTTGAGGCTTCAGGAAATAAGCGTTCTTACTTTTTAGATAATCCCACTGTTTCTTTATATAGGATGTGGGAGAAGAGAAAGACCCTGGATGGGCTGACAACCATCTTGTGTCTGTACGTCAAGGTCAAGATGACTTCCTGTGAAATGGGCTCATGAAAGGCAGAGCATAGATAGAATAAGGGAACAATCTTCATAGACATTGGAGAGTCCCACATTAAACTTAAATATCTGCGCAGTTACATTAGTCCATCAAGGTCCTTTCTTAAGTAAGCTTGTTACTATACCAGGAAATATCCAACTGTAATGCTTAAGAACTTTTAAAAACTAAATAGGCATTTGTTACTTTTGTAAAAAAACAAAAACAAACAAACGGAAACAACTCTGTAATTTTAACAAACTGTAGTGTGTACAGGGAAGGAACCACATGGCAAGCCCTATACTGAACATGTTACCTGCAGTATCTCACTAATCCACATGGGAATCCCCTAAGGAGGAATTTAGAATATTCCCATTTTACAGATTGGGAAAACTGAGAGGTTTGAGGGTTTAAACACCGTTCAATCGTGCACAGTAAGAACAAAGCTAAACAAAGATGGAGCCCTACTATCCAAGAGTCCAAAGCCAGCCTCTGCACCAGTCTAGACACAAAGCTGAGATTCTAATGCCTATCCCACCTTGCAAGGGAGGAGGACTGATCAAGGACGAGGAAGAGGTCACTCACAGAACACACAGACCCCAGCAAACAAGATCACACAGCTAGTGATTATGCAAAGAGGTGAACTGCAGGGCACTGGGTGTTACGTCTCAGAGATTAACTGGCAAGATGATGGATATCTGGAAGGGAATGCCAAAGCTTGGCGCTCAAGAGGCCTGAATTACTAGGTTCTCATTTTCTTTTTGTTCCTGAAGAATGAAAACCCAGAGAAGCTTTGGAGTGACTCCAAGTTAAAGCAGCAAGCAATTGGCAGCAGCGTAAAGAGGACACAGGTTTTCTGCACACTCGTGCTTTTTTTTTCTTTTCATGTTCACAGCCCTGTGGTTGGCGAGCCTTGGGTAGAGCATGGATGCTGAAAGTGCATGGCTTGGGAATTTGCCCCGTCCTCATGGATCTCAGCACTGAGAGTCTGTGCGCCTCATTTTCTTCAGAAGAAGAAAACTCTCCTCTCCTACTGGGGGCTGTGGAGGAACAGGTTTCCTTTACCAGACGCGTGACAATGTGCTACACCAATTTAACTCTCTTCCCAGAGAATCTGAGTCGTGGCTATTTTGGTATTGAATTTGCCATTTTCTTTACAGAGATCGGCGTTAACCTCTATTGTTCACAACGTAAGACCCTTAATCTACAGGAAGCTCAAGCCAAATACACTGAGATGTGCTTGGTTAGACTTTGGCTCCTAAACTTCTCGTGACACATGCACTTTCCCTGATGGCCCAATTTTTCTTGTGAATGTTTTTTTGTTCGTTCATTTGTTTTTGTTTTGTTTGTTGTTATTGTTTTGTTTTGAGACCAGGTCTCTCTACATAGCCCTCTCTGTCCTGTGTAGGCAATTGTCTTCATTGTATAGGTCCACACAATGTGTCCTCCCTGGGTGTCTGGAACACAGAGAAATCCACTTGCCTTTGCTTCCTAGTGCTGGGATTGAAGGAGAGGGAAACCACGCCCGGCTCTTCTTGGATGTGAGGACCGTTGTCTAGAGCTTCCTCTGCACCAGATTCCTCGTCATTTCTCCTCCATTCTTGCTAGTGTGGTTGGAGAGGACTGACTACACCAATCTCCATGCTGGATCCTGGCCATAGTATTTACTGTGAGATTCGATACGGCGTTGCCTCAAGACCTGGCTTGGGCCACTGAGAAGCTGCTATTGTACAGTTATTTTACTCTCTGGTAAGAATATGCCTTGTTGGACTTTGCCGTGAAGCCATGGCACCAACAGTGGACCATACAGTAGTAGCCAGCTCTGGTGTTATGCTAATGAAAATACACTAACATTCCCGAGAAGACAGAAGAAAGAAGGGTTGGGAAACCCTCACTTGAGATCTCTGCTTTGTTCCTCTACTCCTCCCCTTCCAGTGCAAGTGACATGGGGAGATGCTACTAATATACCGGCAGTGAAAGGTTAATTAGAAGTAGGACTCGGGGACGAGGCTTCTATGAGGTCATCATCCTAGGTGAAGTGGAACTTTGTGGTGATGCCGGTGTCTTGCAATCACCTGCACTTTTGTAATAATGCCTCACTTGTGGTCTGAAAGGAAGCCCGATGAGCTCATTGGTCTCACCTGGTTAGACTTTGGTGAAACCCTACTTTGGCTTGTTACTGGTGCCCCTTTAAGCTGAGTAGGCGTTTTAAAGCACACATTTACGGATGTGGCTGAAGCTCTCGTTCTCTCCTAGAAGGATAATAATTAAACTCTAAGGTAGTCACTAAGAGTGTAGCTAAATGCCACAGAGCCAGGCTACTAGAGCCTGACCTCTACAGATTTGCCTGGCACCTAGTCCAGCCACTCTGCGCTGTAGCACAGAAGCCTCGAACTCGTGGCAGCTCAGAAGACTAGGTATACTTAAAGTTCTGGAAGTTGGGCTCCCTTCCAGAAGAGGCTAACCCGATGGGACAAGGCCCTCTTATGCTAATTTGTCATTCTTCCCTTCAACTCCCAAGAATGAGTTCCCAGGTTCACCATACAGTGTAGGAAGGCATAACAGACCCAAGTGAGCCTCCAAAAGTCAGCTTACCTAGCACGTGAAGTTCTGGCAAAAACTACCTGAGAAGATAAACAGTCAGGAATGTTTTATATGGGCTTATCATTTTGGAGCTTTAACCCAGCCTGTCCACATGGTTAGTTCTTGGGTCCCTTCCTTCTGGGCCTCCAGTTAAAGCAGAACACCATGATGAAAGATGCAGATGGAAATTCCCACACACCTCAAGCCGATGGAAGACGAGAGTAAGAGACAGAGAGAGGGGGGTTAGGAGAAGACAGCGGCCTCAAGGACAAGCAGCCAGTGGCTGGCTGGTCCCACCTTCCAAACTCCCTAGAGTCTCACAGAAAGTATCTCCAGCTGGTTCCTCAGCACACACAGCCCCCCTCAGTGGGTCCTTCCCACCCAAACTGACAAATGTTCCGGTGAATTGAGACCAACAATACTCATTAAAGCTAAAGAGATTCAAATAATGAGTAGAGACAGGCAGTATTTCAAGCTCACTTATTCTCCTACTCGGTCTTACCAGAAGTTCAAATCACATTCCCCACAATTGTATTATAACATAAAACACTAAGTATCAGTTTGCTTCCTTAAACTGTGTTTTGGCCTGGATTCCTCAAGACATTAAGTCTCTATCTTCTGGGCTACTTACGTTAGAAATGTCAATTTTGCTGATTTTATTCATGCTTTAAGTCATATTTAGCTGTGCTTTAAAAGGCTTCAGTGAAACTATTACAAATAAAGTAAACTGAAATCCAGCCACAGTGTTATGGATCTAGCTCGCTTTGCTACGGAGAGTTTTGTTCCGCTAATTAGGGAGTTACAGCACTCCCATCAGTCCATAAATGATTTCAAAGGGTGGCCTTCATCCATGCTTTCCTCAAGAACAAGAACCAAGTCGTCTCACAGGGGCACATTCGCTTCAAAGTGAAGCACCTTTAGGAGAGCCCTATTCTAACACATCTTCAACGTGTCGTTTGTTTTATGACTGTTTAAGCTTTTAGAGAAAACTGATCCTTTCCAGAGGCCTTCCGTTCAGCGTTTACAAAACACATGCTGACCATAGCCAGAAGTGTTCCTGTCCACCATCTTAACTTTCAAAATATGACCATGAGCCAAGAATGCTACAAAATACATCTGTCATCTTTCCATCTTGAACTATGACCTTAAACTAAGTATGATCAGAAGTGCGCCTCCCCTTATATGTATAGGGTCTCCATGCTCCCCTCATCTGCAGAGAAGAGCGCCTTTGGAACCACTCCAGGGTGCCCTGCATGTGCTGCAGACAGGAAGCTTTTCTACAGTCTTCCTTCTCCTGGTCGTCTCAGAGAGACCCGGCTCTGCTCATTACCGTGACACCATTTGAGCCGCCAGAAAAGGCCCCATCTGAGGGCAGCACACATTCTGGAGATCTCCATTATGGAGGCTGAAACCTTCCTGTGATGATTGAAGCGTTCGCATTGCAGTTTCACTTTCTTACGAGCAGGAGCTCCGTCTGATATATAATGGAGCCTCCCAGTGTGACCTCAACAGAACGCTCCAAGATGTGGGTCCTTTTAGGCTGGACCAGTTCCACCATCTTGATGTAAGGCACATCCTTTCACAGCGCTTGCTGCTGCTCCTCAGATGCTCTCCTTCTCTTCATTTCTTTACTGGATGGGTTTCTATGTCAACTTGATACAAGCTAGAGTCACCACAGAGAAAGGAGCCTCTGCTGAGGAAATGCCTCCATGAGATCCAGCTCTAAGGCATCCTCTCAGTTAGTGATCAATGCAGGGAGGGCCCAGCCCATTGTGGGTGGTGCCATCCCTGGGTTGGTGGTCCTGGGTTCTATAAGAAAGCAGGCTGAACAAGACATGGGAAGCAACCCAGGAAGCAGCATCCTCCATGGCCCACATCTACTCCTGCCTCCAGGTTCCAGCCCTGCTTGAGGTCCTGTCTTGACTTCCTTCAATGATTGGGATTGCAAGTGTGAGCTAAATAAACCCTTTCCCCCCTACCTTGCTTTGTTCTTGGTGTTTCCCACAGCAATAAGACGTTGACTAAGACAATTTCATAGAGTACCTTAGAGTGAATGGTTCATTTTCCTCCTTTTCAGGAGGGGGAAATGGTGGAAATTAAGTGTCTCTATTATCAAACCAGGCTTGTTAGGTTACATAGACCATGAGGACCTTCCCATGCAATACCTTGGAGCAAAGATGTCAAGATACCCATTGCTTCTTAGGTAAAGGCCCCACCTACAACTGTCTTTGCTTTATTTGAGCTTCTGATATGTGTTGCTACAGCTTAAGTCTTCTTTCTGCTTTCCTGTCTTTTGAAGCTCTCCTGTGATTCACTTCCTCCCAATTTCTCTTCGTTTTCCTGGACATTCTGGAGCCTTCACTGACCGTATCCCACAAGCTACTCAAATCCCTATCTCATATCACTTAACCTCCTTTCTGAAATCCTGTCCTCTTGCAGGCTTGTGCCCTCATAAACTTCCTCCATCTTCTCTTTTGTACAGTCACCCTCAGACAAATAGAATCGCACTCAAGCATACATGATCATATGACAGCAGCTATGTGCATCCATCCTCATTGTGCCAAAAATGAACTCGACTGAAGCTGCTGGAGTTTCGTGGGTTCAACAAACCTCGGTAGCAAAAGGAATTTATTAGCCCAGTGGTTCTCGGATGGTGTCTATAAGTGCCAAGTCGTAGCAAGCATTAGGATCTGAGTGCTATCTCATTATTTATGTGAGTCACTGACTTTAAAAATGAAACCAAAAATAGATATGTAGAATTATTTTTAAACCAAGGGCATTTCTTTACCAATAAATATACGAGACAGCGAAAGTTCTCAGATCCAGATTATATAATGAACTACACCAGGTCAGTATGAAAAGCTGGCACTTGAACGGGCGCTATATGAATGACAGCATTCGAACGTTGGTTAAGTATGTGAAAAACCACACAAACTCATAACTCACTGAGAAGATGCTAATTAAAACCACCAGCAAGCAGAAAGGCAAGCAACTGGAATTCACAAAACACTGCTCAAGGAAATACAAACAACTATATCCATTTTTCTAAAACCACTTAATGTTTACTAAGCTTTTGGTTATCTCCTAGACAGGCAAAGCCCAGAGTTGAATGTGGACATGCGCACATCCTATGCCACAAATCCAATCATAGGTACATAGTGAAATCAGTTCACTTTGAGCATTGACCCTGTTTTTAAGGAGATGTAAATCTTTACAAAACGCGATAAATTGCCTCAAATTTTTGTACTTCCTTTTAATTGGAAAAAAAAAGCATATAAGTACACGCCTACCATTTATGTTAAACAGTTTACCTCCCAAAGTTCACCTCACCCTCCTGACTCTGGGTCGGTCCAATCATTCCAGTCGTATAGATGGCTTAGTGAGACAGGCTAACTTGTCAAAGAACGCACACTTAAATGAAGAGAAGAGATTCAAACGTGACCCCAGTCGGTTCCCATCTCTTTCCATCCGTCAGAGTTCTTCAGCTGCTTACCTTCTGCGTTGCTTCTTTCTTTCAATGCTATGACAAAACCCCTGATAAAAGAAACTTAAATCAGAAAAAACCCCACGGCATGGGAGATGTAGTCCATCATGATGGAGAAGCCATGAAGACAGAAAATGTAGGGTGGCAGGGGTGTGCAACGGGACACACCACCTCCTCATATCTCGGAGGAACAGAAAATGGAGAATAGAGCGGGAGTAGGGCTGTGCTGTAAAACTTCTAGGTCTGCTTCTAGTAACTAACTCACTTCCTTCAGCCAAACTCTCCTACAGCTTCAACGATTTTCCGAAACAGCGCCACCATCTGGTTCAAACGCATAAACACTTCACATCCAAACCCCTGAACTCTCATGGCCGCTGCACACAAAAACTCCCAGCAGCACTGTTACCCACGCAAGACCTGTGCAACATCAACACAATTAAGCATTCCACTATGGAATCCTTTGCCAGCAATCTCCTACAAGGACCAGGAATAGACATATTTCGTCACGCCCTGGTTCTGAACCACAAGCCCCTGGCTGCTCTTAGCCCCCTTTCCGAAGAGAGACATCTGGATACTCCAAGTTCTGGTACCTTCGAAGGGCTCCAAGTCGCTTTCTGATTCTCATAGGCCCAACCCTTTCCTTTGAGGGGTAATCCTAGATGCGCTTGTTTGATGCAAGGCAACTGTAGTCTTCTCCGTGGACCGCATATGTGCCTAATCACCACCAGGCATAATATTGATTTTGCATAGCCTTTATAACATCACATTAAGTTTGTTGCAAGCTTTATTTGATCTTGGCATTAAACTCTGCTCATGCATTTGCAGTCCATCTTCGTAACTAGTTGCTTGTGGAATATGGCCAATTGCTAACAATTTACACAGAATCAAAGGGAACACTGGCCAGAAGTGCTGGGCTATTAGCTCATACCCCAAATTAATTCTGAATGCATAGCTGATGAAAGGAAACCACTACAAAGCTAAAAGGCCCCAAAGAAGTTGCAATTTCCTAAGCCAAATATCAAGAGGGAACCATTAGTACATTTATGGATCGTGCAGTAATTCTCAACCTCTAAAGCTAAAGCTATTAGCCTAAATTAAATGATTTCTGTCTTGACCAAAGCTTCCAAGAAAAAAAAGTAATATTAGAATTGCCTACGTACATCTGAACCTTGCAAACTCTATTTTATACTGGGAAGGATAGCAAATATACTCTCACATCCTAATAGCTCAATTCAAGGTGGGAACTTTTAGCAATGGCTGAGGTTTCTAAGAACTCATCGCTGGACAACTGTGTTTTTACATGTATTGTTTCTTTTAATTTTCTCACAATCCATAAGTAAATGTAACTCTTCCCACTTTGTGATGGGGGAAGTTAATATGGAGAATGATAAAGTAAGCTGCAAATTTTTCCACCATCATTTGTGACGTAACTCTTCACTCTGGGTGCTCCATAGGATTCTACACACACACACACACACACACACACACACACACACACACACACACACACACACACAAGCTTGCGTGCATAAAAATGTGTTGGTAACCACACTTTGTATGAAGAGAAACCCCACTGAGACTGGCTGCTCTTCCAGAGGACCAGGGTTCAATTCCCAGCACCTACATGGCAGCTCAAAATTGTCTAACTTCTGTTCCAGGGGATCTGACACCCTCATATAAACATATACAGTCAAAATACTATTATAAATAAATAGATGATAGATAGATAGATAGATAGATAGATAGATAGATAGATAGATAGATAGATAAAATAGAGAGACATGCCACTTAAATGAGGCATGGGGATATCCAGGCACTCACAAAGCATGCACTGCAGTCCTCCTACATACTAGGTACTCTTCTGTTTCTCAGGCATGATTTCACAGTCTTCCCACAATTCTAATAGAACTGTCATTACCTCTGTGTCTCAGACAGCTTACCTGAGACCGAGATGACTGAGGAAATCACATGCCCCAGGCCATGGAGTTAACAAGCAATAGAGTGAGTGTTTTCGTTGTTGGTTTTGAGACCCCTCAGAAAAGGGCCATACTAATGCATCAGTGGACTGAGTTGTACATGTTGGGCTGGGAAGTGTTTGATGTAGTGAGACCGTGGGAGGAAGCTGGATCAGGGCCCAGTGGCCCTGCTTACTGAAATGAGTGAGGAATTTGAATTTCCCAAGAGATAGAGCAAGAACAAGACTAGCTGCTGGTATAAGGAAAAGGGCATGGAGGGAAATCCTCAGAGCATAGCCAAGTGGAACTTCGGAGAGAACAAACCCCGAGAGATGTCAAGGCAGTTTGCTGTGGGATGTGCGTGCATGCGTGCATGTGTACATGCTATAAACACACAACCCCCATCTTTCCCATAGTTCAAAAGAGCACTGTAAGCAGAGTCTATCCAGCCTGCGGATACGTGAGGAGGTCTTTTTTTCTTTTCTTTTTTTTTTTTTTTTTTTTTTACAGCAAGTCACTGCACATCCCTGGATCTGGATTGTAACCAGGAAAACCGAGAGGCTACCTCACGGGCACAGGAGTTTCCAGCCCTTTCATCTTGGACCTCTCATCCCGAGTTTTATAAGTGATTCACCAGGAATTATTTCAATGACTTCATACTAATCACATGATCCCACTGAGCTGTGCGTTCTTTAGTACCAGGGACTTTAAAAGCACCAGAAAAAGAGTTATTACTAGCTATTTGAGACCGAATTTTCTATAGTGCCTGCTGTGGAGGTTATCGCTCCTTATTAACACATTCAATCCCTAGTCCAACCTGGCAAAGCCAGCGTAGTGTCCCCAGCACTTTCAGCGGAAGACAGGCTGAAGCAGAGAGAAGGCACATGACGGGTCAAACCACACAGGTGCTGGGAAGAAGCTCGACTGGCTTTAAACCCAGGTCATATGGCTCCAGAGCCCCAAATCCAGATTTTACACTAAGCTGCACCATGCAGAGATCTGCTATGGCAGGAACTACAAAGCCCTTTATCCCCCCCACCTCTCCAGTTCTAACTTGACAGTAACTACACTGTTTAATTCTTCCCTGAAGCAGATGCCACTGGCATGACAGACAAGGTCAACGGGGCTGTTCGGGCAGCAGCTTGGCTTTTGCTGGACTGTGATTTTGAGATTTTTTTTATTCATACA
Organism: Rattus norvegicus; assembly: GCF_021556685.1. Taxonomy (NCBI): domain Eukaryota; kingdom Metazoa; phylum Chordata; class Mammalia; order Rodentia; family Muridae; genus Rattus; species Rattus norvegicus. The sequence continues at coordinate 87,493,494 of NC_141536.1, forward strand.
GGAAAAGACCTTGGTGATAAATTCGGACTGTCTGGTTCCTAGGTCTCTCACTACTTTCCCTACCTGTCCACATGGATGAGTAGGCTCAACTGCTATTGACTTACCTGGTGGTTCAGGACAAACCACTTGGTGGGACAATAAAGAAATATAGGTCTGTCCAGAACATAGGCCAAGACAAAAAATATTTGAGACTTCCTTCACTATGTTTTCCACTTTGGTCTTGAACTCCTAGCTCAAGTGAGCCTTCTATTTCAGCCTCTTGAATAGCTGGGACTCTCCTCCTCCTCCTCCTCCTCTTCCTCCTCCTCCTCCTCCTCCTCTCCCTCCTCCTCCTCCTCCTCTCCCTCCTCCTCCTCTTCTTCCTCCTCTTCCTCCTCTTCCTCCTCCTCTTCCTCCTCCTCCTCTTCCTCCTCTTCCTCCTCTTCCTCCTCCTCTTCCTCCTCCTCCTCTTCCTCCTCTTCCTCCTCTTCCTCCTCCTCCTCCTCTTCCTCCTCCTCTTCCTCCTCCTCCTCCTCTTCCTCCTCTTCCTCCTCCTCCTCCTCTTCCTCCTCTTCCTCCTACTCCTCCTCTTCCTCCTCCTCCTCCTCCTCTTCCTCCTCTTCCTCCTACTCCTCCTCTTCCTCCTCTTCCTCCTCTTTCTCCTCCTCCTCCTCTTTCTCCTCCTCCTCTTCCTCTTCTCCTTTTTTAGTCTTATTGTTCTGGCTTGGTTTGGGGTATTGAATCCAGGCTCTTGTACATTCTATACTATCTAAACCTAGTTTTGTATTAAACACTTTAAAAAGTCAAAATAGGTTGAACTATTTGGACTACAAATGTTGGTGCCAGTTGAAATTTCTTCCTCCAGGCAGAGCAAACTACATAACATTAGGAGTGGAGAATCCTTAAAAACTTGGATGACATCTACTTTGTTTTCACTCGCTCCAAACAGGATTTACTTATCACAAATGAAACTCCAGGAAGCTCCTTGATTAGGGTACGATAAGGACCACCACTTCTTTCTATAATTTACAATCCAATGTGGCTAGAGGCAGGCAAAGGGCTTCTCTATTAGAAGAACCATTAACTTTCAGTGCCATTTTGTGATCACAGTAAGCCATTTACTTAGGACTAAACACTGGGGCGAGGGAAATGGTCTGAGAACATAGCTGCACGGCCACATCTGAAGAGCCTCTGGAACCCTAGGAGACCCATCTGCCAGGAGAGCAGTGCCTCAGAGATGCCCAGGCAGGGCTGTTATGGAAGCACAGCTACCACGTTGAACACTGAAGATAGAAAGGTTCATGTTGTCCTGCTCCAGCTGAGGAGCATAGAACTGTACTTCTTTAAGTTCAGGAGGCCAGGGTCTACGCTCCTCACTGCAAGTATTACTGCTAGAGCAGTGAACACAAGCACTAAAGGTGCCTGGGCATCTATAGTAGACCAGACCCTGACTCTCCTACTGGGACACACTTCATGAGAGTGAGGTGGGAACTGATGCTATCCCTGTTTCATAGGTGTGTGGATGAAGGTGCCCAGGCATGAGGCTCACCTACGTACTGAAGGTCAAAGACAGGACTTGAAGGTAAGTCTCAACCACGATCTTAACCATCCCCTGTCTTGCCTCCCAGTGGAATGGCCAAGAAGAGCAGGCCCAGAAGACTACAGCACTCCGGCTGGATCACACCTCAGCAGTCAGATTTCCAACCACCCACTCAGAGGAAAACACATCTGCTGCCGGAGATGCAGGGAGCACACGGATGTGCTTACCAGACGGGGCGACCCTCTACTGCCAGGCTGAGTGCTCTGCTTCTCTCACTGTGCCTTCCTGTCTTCTTTCTCCTTCCCAAAAGTCAAAAAAAAAGGCATCCCACTGAGTTATGGTGTGCACAGAGGCAATTACTGTAAGTTATTCTTTCTACAACTTCCCTTCTTTGTGTGTGTATGATGTACGTACATATGTATGTATGTATGTATACATGTGTGCAATATATATTAAAGTTCTAGAAAATGGTATTCAATGAAAACTTTCTCTGTAGACTTGGAGAAGAAGAATGTGATAAAAATATATTGCATAAAATTCTCAAAGCATAAATACTTAAAATTATTTTTTAAAGGTAAACTTCTCCCTGTCAGGTTCCTGTCCACCTTAATCCTTAATCCTGATCAGTACATGCCATTTCTTTCTTTCTTTCTTTCTTTCTTTCTTTCTTTCTTTCTTTCTTTCTTTCTTTCTTTCTTTCTTTCCTTCTTTCCTTCTTTCCTTCTTTGTTTCTTTCCTTCTTTCTTTCTTTCTTTCTTTCTTTCTTTCTTTCTCTTCATAACATCATTGAAACAATAGGAGGCTAACGTTTGGGAGCATTGCTCAAGTGTGAGAGCTTGGAGCGCAAGCTGTGAGAACATGTCCCATTAAAGCAGCTCTTAGGACAGCTGCCTTGAGTAGAGTGCATCATGGGGATGAACTTGCTGAGTTTCCTGAAACAACCCAAACCCTAAACTTTTTACAAACTCTTCTGTGACTCCTTGTGACCCAACAAACTTCATGGCCAAGACATTGCTAAACCATGTATTTCATCATCACCTCTCACACACAGGCAAATTTAGAGGAAAGAGTGATGGGCGTGGCATGGGGCTGGACCACAGCGGCACACTGCAGTCTGGCTCTTGTCTAGTCTGTGCCTTTGAACCTCACTGTCCTTATCTGCAAGTTGGAGGTTGATATAAGGATAAAATGATCGTGTCCATCACTGGTTTATAAATTGTGCTTTCAAACAGTTTGGGATGTTCTTTTCAAACAAAGTTAACACAGAAAACTGGTTATTAAATACAATATAAGCAATCGCCATTTAGTACCAAGTCTTTCACTGTTGGCTGAACCTGTCAAGTTCCTATTCAGCACCCTTAGGGTTCTGTGCAGCCTGCTTTGGAAAAAAACAATTGATACAGTAAAAATACATTGGCAAATGTAGGTGGTGGCAGTAATGAAGAAAAGGTTCCCCCTTCTCTGACCCTTAGATCTCTGTTACTTATTGTAATTGGAAAGTTATAGTTATAGTCTCTCTCCCTCTCCCTCTCCCTCTCCCTCTCCCTCTCCCTCTCCCTCTCCCTCTCCCTCTCCCTCTCCTTTTCCCTCTCCCTCTCCTCCTCCCCTCTCTCTCTGTATGCGTGTGTATGTGTGTGTACCATTAGGCTCTTCATAAGGATGAGGAGAATCAACTACACCCAACAATTCAGCTATCCGTATACTGTTATTTCTACAGTCCTGTAAGCATCAGTGTATCTGTTCAATCATCCACTGTTATCCTTGAGTTGTGTGGTGACTCTTTGCCTCCATGTCAGCATTTGAGCAGAGCTAGATATCTGTACCCAGATCTGAAAGTAATCTCAGAAGAAAATCTTTGTATGGTTTAACATAAGCTGTGCATTTGGCATCCTTTATCTGACGCATGGTCAGTGCACAAGTCTTTGACAGCATACAATAAGGGCAATCACTTGTTAATGACAATACTTTGTCTTTTGATGGTAAGTTGGCAGCACATCTTCACACAGCTTCCATGTGTCTGAGTCACACAAGGCACCAGTAATCTATTTGTAAGTTAAGGGAGATGTTATTACTAAACCAGCAAACTGAGAAAGCAAGGAAGCCTGGCCAGTAAAAGTGGTATTATCAGGGGCATTATTCCTGCAATGGTGACTGTAGTTTAAACTTCTAAAACCATGAGAGCCACTGTGGGACATGCACTTCAGAGTTGCCTCACTCAAGAAGAAGTCAAATGTGCTTATTTCTACACCAGCTTCTTCACTTGATGGTTGAGAATACATCTGCGGACATGACTCCCTCCACGTGCCTGAGTGTAGTGACCTTGGTGAATGGAGATTGCTCTTTAGAGGCAGATCCAACTATACTCTCCACAACCTACACCTGCATGTATCATCTACATACCGTATGTATCATCTGTGTCATCATCTCCTCTTCTGTACTACTATTCTTTACCATAGTCGGAGTTGGCATGGGCTTTTTAATCAATGAGATATCACAAGCTGACATCTTGAAGGGATTTGACTTTCTAGTTAACCGTGACTTGGTCAAGATGTAAGTGTATGACAGTTACCCATGCACAGTTAGTCCTGGGCTCAGATACATTAGAATGTGCTCAAGCACTTCCCTGATTCAGGATCTATGCATAGAAGAACCCATCCATTCTAGCCTGTGTTCTGTCACAGGGCTGGTTACCTGCGCTCTGGTACTCTACATCCATTTCATCACATCTTCCCTGCGTGTCTCCCCACCCGGTTCTATCCCAGAATCCTTTCTGCCTCCCAGACGTCCTACCTCTATTTCTTGCCTATCATTGTCTTTTTAGCTGACAGGCGGTGCATCCGCACAGTACACAAGATAATCTCTCTATAAGCACCAAGGGGCAGAAGAAGCCAAGGATTGATACACACCACGGGCATTACCAGGACAGGTATTGTCCTACTGGAGAACTTTGGAAAACAGTTGAAAATGTATTTCTTGGATTATCTCAACCAAGTATGGGTTGTCCAGTCGTTGGCTGAGGTGATGCAGATGGTAGAATTAATTACTGAACATGCAGAGAGAGTTGAGAACAGTAACTAAATTTGAGCAAGGCAAAAACGTTAAAAGTCGGGGCCATTTCCTAATTCATTGTTTCACGTTAGACTCATGTAAAGATGTGGCCGATTAGCATAGCTCTCTCTAGTAAGAGTCCTAGGGAAGTCGTGCACAAATGTAGCACTGGTGTGTCGTTCCCGGTCTTAGAGGAATACCTCTGCTGGCATGGAGCAGGGGTCGGGCGCAGATGTCTTAACTTGTTTTGACAAGCCTAAGAAGGGAAGGCTCCTTGCTTGCTCCTTGGCACAGTTGCTAAGCTGTGCTAGGTTAAAGTTTGAGTTACCTTAATGATTTTACTGAAAGCACAATGAAAAGTTGAAGTCTGTTACCTTTAAAATGGTTGTAAGATATAACACACTCAGAAAAATGACTTAGTTTAGCCTGTTTCTATTTTCTGGTCTGAGGAGACATGAGCTCTCCTCATGTAGGGTAGGGTGAGTGGACATAACTGTTTCCCATGGTTTATTAAGTTTTGGTTTTTTTACAGTGAGACCTTCGAGTGTGTGTGTGTGTGTGTGTGTGTGTGTGTGTGTGTGTGTGTGTGTGTGTTTTCCTTTATTACAGTTTTTAATGGAAGGTAGTATTGGAATTCTGGGATGATATCTCCTTTCTTCTCTCTGCATTAAAGCCAATTAAGGCACAGACCTAAAATTAAAATATCAGCTTAAGTGTAACAAAAGATTAGAAATAATCCATGTTCATTGATAAGGGGCTGATTAAATAAACTTTCATATAGCCACAAAATAGGATGCTATCAGGCATTAGAGAAGGAGTCTGTTCTCCCAGATTATTGATCTTGAAAAGATGCTGAGAGAGTGGGCAGGAGGGAGGGAGGATACACACTTCAACAGGTTACACATACAATAAAACCTAAAAGGAAATGCATGACAGCGCTGTTGTGGTTTGAGTAAGAATGGCCCACTTATATATTCATATATTTGAATGCTTAATCACCAGGGAGTAGAACTCTTTGAAAGGATTAGAAGAAATAGGAGGTGTGGCTTTGTTGAAGAAGTATGTCACTGGGGCTTAAGGGATTAATCCCAGAAGGGTTCAAAAGTCCAAGCAGGCCCAGTCCTCTCACTCTCCCTCTCCCTCTCTCTTCCCCTCCCTCCCCCTCCCCCTTTCCTCTCTGCCTACTCAGGATGTAGCTCTCAGCTACTGCTTCTGTACCATGCCTGTCTGATTTCTGCCATGATGATAATGGACTAAGCCTCTGAAACTGTAAGCCAGCCCCTAGTCATATGCTTTCATAAAAGTTTTCTTGGTCATGGTGTTTCTTCATAGCAATGGAAGGAAAGAAGGAAGGAAGGAAGGAAGGAGGGAGGGAGGGAGGGAGGGAGGGAAGGAAGGAAGGAAGGAAGGAAGGAAGGAAGGAAGGAAGGAAGACCAACCTTTGTGGTCTTAAAAGAAAACAAGCATTGGACTGGAGAGATGGCTTAATGGATGAAAGTTTTGCTGTGCACAAGCATAAGGACCAGAATCTGGATCTCCAGAACCCATGTGAAGATGACAGTATGAATCTATGATCCCAGTTTCTCTATGGCAAGATAGAACGTAAGACAGGAGAAGCCTTAGAACCTCCCAGAGGGTGTAGCATACCATGTACGTGCCTCATGGTGTGGAAGGTCAAAGGCTGTCCTCTGACTTCCACAACTATGGCATGGAAAAAAATTACTCACAAAAGCAGTATAAGATTTCCCCATCTCTCTCTCTCTCTCTCTCTCTCTCTCTCTCTCTCTCTCTCTCTCTCTCTCTCACACACACACACACACACACACACACACACACACACACACACACCAAAAAGAAGTACTACTCCTTGCTTGAAGGTCTGTAGATGGGCTAGGACAATCCTTCTACCTGTTGAGCTCAGTTCTGCTTCCTATAACTGATTCTGGAGTCTAGGGAGAAAGAGCTGCAGCCGTAGCAGAATATTCTTTCCTTGTCCGGTATTGGAACACATGGCCAAGCAAACTGTAGAAGCAATACTTAGCCTCTGTCATATGCTATCACATTCCCCCACTCACAAAACAAGTCTAAGGACCTGTCCAAGCTTCAGACTGTCCCACGGTGCAGAACATGAATGGAGATTTTCTGGCTGACACATCTGTCTCTCATGCCTGGTAAGCATGTGCTTCCCCGAGAGAAGATGAGGTATGCCTTTCCTGAGTCCTTCAACCCTAATCACCAGTTAATTTTCCCAATCAAGCCTGCAAGCTGCCACAGACCCAGCACCCTGATGAGACTTCTGGGAAACTTGAGAGAGTGAAGTAACCGCATCCCAGTCTGGAGATCCCCAAGGAGGAATTGATTATTCAGCTGATACAGGAATAGTTAAAAAGCACTTTGCTCCTATGATTTACCCAAACCAAGTCTTCAACACCCTGTTTCATAGAGATTGCAGGCTCTGCATCCTAGTTGTTAGCTTTCTCAGCATCATGACCTAAGAAGAACTGAAGGGAGGAAGGCTCACATTCATTTCAGCCCATAGACACTTGCACCCGTGCACTTGGGCACTTCATGATAGGCAGAAAACAGCTCATGGGAGATATGAACTACATTGAGAGACAGGCCCTGTGCCTAACAGTAGATGGCTAACACAAAGCTAATTCAATCTTAAACTGCTTTTGTGAGTATTCTTTCTTATTGTCCTTTTGTTTGTATATTACATTGATTTTGTTTTTATGGTATGTGTGTGTGTTTCTTGTGGTGTTTGTTTTATTCTGTTTGGTTTGTTTGTTTGTTTGTTTGGTTGGTTGGTTGGTTGGTTGGTTGGTTGATGTTTTTAAACAGAGAACGGGTGAGGAGTTGGGTGGGTGAAGAGGTACAGAGGATGTGGGAGGAGTTAGGGGAGAGGAAACTGATCAGAATACAGTGTGTTTAAATTAAAAACAGATTTTTAAAAAGGATTAGTACAGATTAGTACAGCCTTTTTTTCTTTTAAAGAAAGAAACACCCTTTTCGTCGTGCTTTACTTGTAGTTAAAGGCACCCGCAGCCACTCACTAGTAGCATGATTCTGGTTAGTCACCTGATGCCCCTCACTCTACTTTTGCATTAGCACCTGTGTCACAGAACTGCTGTGAGGGGCAGATGGCATCGCGGAGGAAGTCTTTTCGACCTGACAGGGTCTGGCATCTGTGCAGAGTGCAGTGCCCCACGGGTAAGATTTGTATTACAGGAAATTTGGGAACTTTCAAGTAAGGAAATACAGACCAGAGAGAGCGGCTGCCTTTCCCCCATCTTTAGTTTGTCACCCCCTAGCGGCTGCTTCTAGAACTCATTCTACAACTGACTCTTCAAGTTGGGAATCAGTTTGCACCAATGAGGGCTCCTAAACACTAACAGCTACCAAACCTGCCATCTATGGGGACCAGGAGGAAGATGGGGGGCTTTTATTTTAAAGCACTACACAAATTTCTGCGCGTTCCATTTTTATATGAAAAAAGTACAAGAAAGGGGAAAGAAAGCCTACAGGTTCCCCTGCCCTAAGGAACCACCGTGATGTGATCTTCCAACAGTTTAGTACTGGCTGCTAAACTGAAGAGGAAGAAGAAGGAAACTGACAAACAGCCAGGTTCCCATCAGTAGCCTCCTATACCACTCTTTGAGAAGAAACTGGTGAAGTTTTTACAGGGAAGGGCACTGTAACTTTGTACAACTGTTGGAAAGAATAATACACCCATCCTTTGGATAGGCAATCCTGCTTGGAGGGAGGGACAAAAATAAGGACAAAGTATAATGTCAAATATTTATGAAAAGTCTACAGTGCGACCCATTACTTGTATGATAACTTAATAAAATTAATCTTAAAATGTGCTTACTGAACCCTGGGCCCGGGAGAGTTGTATACACCGCTTACAGACTGCTAGGACGCTTTCTGTATATCTTATGTCTGTCCTTCGGGGAAAGCAACCATTTTTTAAAAATAATAGTTTTGTGGAGGTATAATTCGCTTGATGCCCTGGTCTGCCAGGGTTCTAAAACTGTCACCATCAACTGAAAGCAAAGGTGACTCCCCTGGAGCTGGAGTTACAGGAAGTCATAAGTTGCCTCAAACTTGCACTTGGACTCAAATGCTGGCCCTCTGGCAGAACAGAACACAAAACCACTGAGCAATCTCTCCACCTTTGCTCATGAAACTTTAGAACAACATTTGTCTGGAGGGTTTATCAAAGGATGGGGAAGGTCCCGTGGAACGAGCTTCAAGGAGACACATTGCTAGTGAAAAGGCAGTCACAGAACCACACGTGCTCCTTGAATGTGTTCACTTTAGTGGGTGTATCAGTTGGAAGACTGTATACCCGACTGTCACAATGTACCTCCATGGGCACAGGCACACATGTTGGGAACATGCACACACACAGAGACACACGGACACACAGACACACGGGGGTGTCACTTGCACACATGAGTAAAAATAAAATCTTAAAATTAAATTAAAATTTTGCCATCTTGTATTGGCTGTATCACAAATTCTTCACCCAGTGTGTGGCTTAGAATAGTACCTAACCAAATATTTGTTGTTTAATAAACGGTCTCTTCTGAGAAAGGCATGGGGGAGGGGACTGTACAGAGGAGTTGGTTTTTGACTCTGGAGACTGCGTCCTTTATGCACAAACCCACATAGTGCTTACTTGCCTTTTCTCTCTCTCTCTCTCTCTCTCTCTCTCTCTCTCTCTCTCTCTCTCTCTCTCTCCCTCCCTCCCTCCCTCCCTTCCCTCCCCCCCTCTCTGATACAGAAAAATAATCAGGAGTTATTTTGGCCTTAAAAAAAGAAAAGAATTGTAAAAGGAGATCCTCAGAGACAGTCGATGTGAAACAGAAGAGTGGCCTCACTGGCATTCAAGGGTGCTACTAATTCTTCCAGACTATGGGGATCTACAGGTCAAATGGGTGCATTTCGCTCCTAGTACAGCTCTATATCTAGAGGCTGCTCGTTTGCCGGGGAAGAATTCTACCAACTGGAACACCCACTGGATCAATAAACCACTCTCGGAAGAAACAGGAATCCAATGTCAAGAAACTAGCACTGAATCTTGTTTTCATGCCCGAGAAGATCCTACAGATCAATAAGCATTAGAAGACATGGCCACGTTCTTTTCTTTCTATCTTTTTTTCAATATTTGCTTAATTTCTCATCCCCGTTAAGCATTCTGAAGAGGCCCATGGATCAAGGGCTTCTAGTGAGCACACACAGACGTGTGATTGTGTCATCGAAGGCTAAGGCTTGCTATGTTGAGAGCCTATTAAGAGAAGGGACCAGGAACCGTGGTTTGACGGAGGGTGCAGGGATGACCCACATACTACAGCAGCTGCAGATTACAGGGCTCAAAGAGCACAAATGACAAGTTGCACTGAAAATGACGGCACACAGAGGCCAGGAATGTGAGTTGGCTGCACGACAACCCACCCCACAGTGGAAGCAGACACTCCGGGTCTGTTAGTGCTTTCCTAAGTTTTCGGTGTAGAACATTTCCACGCTCCCTTATGCTGTTTCACTTCTCAGGCTCGTGCAAGGCAAGCTCAGGTTTTCAGTAGGGAGCAAATTGACCTCTTTTTTGACTTCCCCTCAAATAACAGCTCAGTCACAAATAACTGTCGAGATTGATCCCCTCCCCTTTGTCGTCATCTCCACTGTTACTACCCTAGTTCAAGGCTCCACTGGACCTACATAGCTGTTCCACAAGAATGCTTCTTGCCTGAACTTGTTGACCAAGTGCTCATGTGGAAAGCTAAGTGGACTTGAGTAGCCCTGTGGTGTGGTGGTCAGGGGAGCATAGGCCTTGAAGTCCGGCTGCCGCAGTTTGAATCCTGTGTCCTTTAGATCCATGGTGACCTTGGCATGTTAATTGATCCTTTTGAGCTTGGTTTGCTCAGAAGAAAAAGCTAATGTGTACATGGTAAGGGCGAAGCCAAGACTAAATGACGTAGTACAGATTAAGTGTTTGGAACAGGAGCTATTGTTAAGCTGGCCTCTTTCAGAAACACACCGCTCCTCTTTACAATGTGTTGAGAAGAAAGTCCAGATGACTCCCTCCAACACACACACACATGCACACACACTCACGTGCATGCACACACACAGACACACACTGATGTGCACACACACACACACACACACACACACACACACACACACACACACCTACGAGCCCTGTGGGACATCATCTTCCTGCCTGTTACCTTTCAGTGACTAAGCCCTTGCTTCTCATTCCACATTGACAAGAATGTATGCTTGTTACTGTAGGAAGATGGGCCACTGAGTCTGCAGACACTACTCCTCTCATGGGGAACTTTCTCTCAGTTTTCTGCATTCCTGACCCACTGCTACCTGTCCCTTGAGTCTTGGGAGGTATTTTCTTTGAGATGTTTATGTCACTTGTGTCAGTGCCCCTGCAGAAATGTCCTTTTCCATCCCATCAAGAAGTGTGCTTGACATTTTACACTTTAAGTTTTCAGTGTGAAACTTAAACGAGCATGCTCTCCCAGCAATTGCAACTGTTTTACATTTCATCTCCATCCCTTTCCATTAGTGTTATTCCCGTGTAAATTACAAAAAATCATGGATTTCCCTCATCAGTCTTCAAACTTATACTCCCCCAAAGGACTTAAGTGAAGGGTTATTCTCCCAGCTAAAAGGCAATATTATCACCATACTTTAAAATAACCGACTCCATGGCATCGTTTAATACTTGGTCCTCATTCACATTCCTCCGATTGTTCACCAACTTTCCCTTAACTCCCCACGCTACTCTTCCTGTGTGCTGGGTCAGCTCTGAGAGGCCTGGATACATTGTAGTTTTCATGGCGAGCTCTCAGCTCTGTGTACATTTGCTGAAAGAGTAATTACGGTGCTTCAGTTTGTCCCACTGGATAGGATCCTCTCTTTATTCCATTCACACACACAAGCACACATGCACTCACTCGTGTATACATTAATGCACACACACATTCGTGCACATTCATACACACACACACACACACACACACACACACACACACACACACACACACGGGAACACTTGGCCTAGTAACTGTGCTTTCCATTGTTCAAATAGAAAACTCTGGGCTTTCTTTCTATTTGTTCCTCCTTCAGCTGATCTCATTGGCAGCCACGCTCTGTCCTAACTCCTTTGGTTTTGTTTCTGCCTCTCACCCCCTTTGCTCATCCTCCATGGCCTTGACCTCTCATTTTTTGGTATGTCCCTTCTTTGCCTCAGGTTGGCCTTTCCAAAAAAGAAATCCATTCAGTTTGGAGGTTTTGTTTTTTCTGTTTGAAGCCATCTATGTTCACACACTATGTTCACAACCTCCGGTATTAACCTGGTGGCTTCCATGTTCTCCCTGCTTCCTCTTATAAACCCTGCTGTCCGCTGAGGCACACCATGTATCTCTGTGCCCCCTTTCCTATCGCCTGAGATGCCCTCCTTTCTGCACCAACATTTCTTCACCTGAAAACCCAGAGGCTAGCTCATACTCCATTAGCCAACGACCTGCCCTTTCCTGGTGAGGGTTCACAAAAGTCTCTGACATGCTAAGAGCTAAACAGCTACTGGATAGACAGACAGAAAATGCATCCTCTCCCCCTTCCCCGTCCCTGCCAGCCTGTCTAGGTCCTGTCACTTGGATCTCAGCTTCACCTCAGCCCAACCCAGCCCCATATTGCCATTAGATGATCCCCAGGGCATAAAGTTTCCAAATGGCTGCCATAGTCATTCATGGTTTCCATTTCCTAAAGAGACAGGGGCAAGAAGATTCTTAGTAATTTTTTTTACTTCCCAAGTGCTGCCCCGTTCCCAGTCCCCCCTTGAAGAGCCCCCCCCCCAGTCCCTGAGAGGGTGTACCTTCTGTTATCCTCCCTACCCTGGACATCAAGTCTCTACAGGATTAGGTACATCTTCAGTCACTGAGGTCAGACAAGGCAGCCCTCTGTGCCTGTACATATGTGCCAGGGGCCTCCGACCAGCCAGTGCATGATATTTGGTTGGTGGCTCAGTCTTTGAGAGCTCCCAAGGGTCCTTAGTTGACACTGTTGGTCATCCTGCAGGCTTGCCATCCCCTTCCATCAATGCAGGTGACTTTAGCAGAAATGCCCAACAGTGGGGACACAGAATCTGAAGAGACCACCTCTAGTGGCCAGAAACGATGCTCAGGGAGGAATAGGGACCTGAATCCACCAAAAAGACTCTTGACCCAAAATTACTCCTGTCTAAAAGAAATACAGGGACAAAAATGGAGCTGAGGCTGCAGCACTAGATGACCAGTGAAAGGCCCAATGTAGGATCCATCTCATGGGCAAGCACCAACTCCTGATTCTATTAGTGAGGTACCACCCAGCAGCTGACTAAGACAGATACAGATACCCACAGCCAAACCACACCAGTCAGATGGAGGTCAGGGATCCCTGTGGAAGAGTCTTTTTATTTTGTAAAAAGATAGGATTTTTGTTCAGTGGGATTTTTGTTTTTTAAAGTATCATTTTTAAGCGAAGAGTTTTATACCTTGAGGGCCTCTAAGCAATGACCTTCTAAGAAACTGTGTGATGGCATGGCCTCTCTGCCTCCTTTAGGGTCCTGAGTGAATGTCACTGCTTTTATGTGCTTCAAAGAGACACTCCACTCCTGCTCATTATCCCACCTTTTAACTTACACTGTGGAGAGAAAAGGGTTTTCAAAAACCAAAGACATCTCCTTGGAACAAGAAACTCATCTCGCATTGTACCAGAGGACGCTCCTGATGCACCTGTCACGATTGTCACCAGCCCTACATCACAGGCAGTAATGACCTTTATCTTTAGAATGTACAGCAAAGGAGGACATTTATGCAGTGCACCAGAACTGTGACAGGCACAAAAAGAAGGGAAAAAAAGCGTAAAGAATCCCAGATGCTGACAGGTCAGAGGAGGGTAGATGGATGGGAGCTAAATCTGGACTCTTCCCGTCCCTCCTCCACTTAGCAGAACACCCATCTTGGGTGAATTCTTTAACCTTTCCTAGCTCCAGGTGCGTCTCCCATCTGTGGATAATAATATCCTAGGGTTCTTTGTGAAAGCAAAATGAGGTGTTGTTTGGGTAGCAGGATGTAAAAGCTATTTCGGTCCCAGTTTGAACTGAATAGCCAGCATATTCCAAAGCGAGCTGTGAAGGTGGGGTGCAGGGGAAAGGACAGCAGAGACACTTGTTTCCTCTTTCTACTGTGACCTCCAGCACACGGGGGACTCTGGACAAGGGAAACTGCCAGAGTGAACAGGAGGAGTTGGGAGAAAGCAAGGAATATGTTTCCAGATCCAACCATCCACTCTTTGCTCCCAGAGAATGGCTCCAGAGGAGCACAGTGGCTGGGAGCCAAGACGTTACTGAGGGGTGAGGTCCGATCATGCTTTAGAAACCCAAAGTAAGGAAAGACCAGAGAGAAGGTGACCCTCTGGGATGATGGGGAGTAGTAGGATTTCGGCTTGCTAGGGTAGTTGAAATTATTTTCCAAAAGTCTGAGATATGCCACAGGTAACCTGTGGACCTGTGGTAGTTTCTTGTTTATTTGACTTTGTTTGCTTGAGACAGGATCACACCATTGCCTAGGCTGGCCTTCGATCCACAGCAATCACCCTGCCTCACCCTATCAAGTGCTTTGAGGATAGTAGAAACTCTTCTACACAAGGAAGCTGTTAATGCCTTCTAGATGATGAACGTGTGTCTTCCTGCTTTACAAGTTGCAGCCTCTGTCCCCAGTGCCTCAGGGTATGGCTGTATATCAAAACGGGACTTCTAAAACACTGGTTGTGGGCCAAAAGGATAGTTCAGTGGGCAATCATATTCCTGCCAGTCCAGATGACCTGACCCTGATCCTAGTAACTCACCCGATAAAAAAAGAAAACTAACTCCCACAAGTTGTCTGCTGGTCTCCACATATGCACCGTGGCACACATGGAACAAACACGCACACTAAATTAACATTTAAAATTTTAATTATGTTAAATTACAAGGTCCTTAGTAGTAGATCAATGGTTCTAAACCTTCCTAATGCTGCAACCCTTTTATACAGTTCCTCATGTTGTGGTGATCCCCGAACCATAACTTTTTGGTTGCTACTATATGAATTGTACTGTAAATATCTGTGTTTTCCAGTGATCATAGGTGACACCCATGAAAAGGTCACTTGACACCCCCACCCCCACCCCAGGAGTGTTGTGACCCACAGGTTGAGAACTGCTGGTGTACATACTAAACCAGTGTGCATCAGGGATGTGCACACACAAAAGAAAGGCAATAGGAGAATACAGCAGGAAGGCAGGCATCTGCAAGGCAGGGAGAAAGGCCTTGGTCTTGAACTTCTAGTCTCTAAAGCCCCATGTCTGTGGTGTGTTTATGACAGAACCTCCTGATCCTGAAAGGAAGAGAAAGATTTAGGCAGTCACTTCCTGGAGAGTTTAGAGATCCTCAAAGTTCGTGAAGGTGGACACTCTCTGAAACGTCCACAGTTGTGCTAAGAGATAGAGCCTACAGTCCAGCCAGTGTGACTGTCTAGAGCTTTAGTGTCCTCTAAAAGACCATATACTAAAGACTCAGCCACCAGCCTCAGGTGATATTGGAATTGGGATGGAGGCTTTGAGATGTTGGGCCTTTCGGGGACATTGGGTCATCAGAATTGTTCCCTCAGTGGGGATTCTGGACCTTAGCTCCCTGTCTTGCTATGGATGGCTTTAACGTCAATGCACCACACATTAGAACCACCTAAAGTAAGGCGCCTAACCTAGAGAACTATCCTGATAGCCTTGATGAAGCTGAGAAGACCCACTGATAAAATGGTATTTCAGAAGGAAGATTGACTTGCCTTTTGCTAGATAGATGGACCTTGCCTCTAGCCTCCGGTTGATTTGTCCTGTTGTTCAGGCTGCTGCTGATTCCTTCTCTAGCAGCAGAACCAGCCGTTCCCAAGCTTTCAGCCTGGCATAGGGACCAGATGAAAATTCCGGACTCCCAGCGCCAGATTAAAACTAGTGAGGCACCCACCATGTAGAATAAGAAACTACCTGGTGAGAGACATCTGTTGTGGGACTACTTGGACTGAGGCACCGGTCTCAAGCGTCTGCTCCATTTCCCCAAATTCTGGAAATTAGACAAAAACCAGCATTCCTCAGGAATTGGTGAAGCTGGTTCCCCTCTACCAAAAAGAGTCATTTCCCTAAGTGGCAGAAGGGATAAATGGCTACCTGTGGTACCTATTACCATATCAAAGCTCATGCTGGCCTCCAGGCGTCCTCAGTAGCAAAAGTACCTATAACACATTTCAGAGTCCACACTAGCTAGCACCCTAGCTCTTCCCACCTCCTCCCCTGGCCTAACCTTCTCCAGCTCAGGGGTGTTCATCTTCACCCTGCTATCCTTCTGCTATCCTGGCTAAGCTCTCTCTTTTGTCTGCAGCTCTTTATGCCTTCCTTGCTCACTCTCCCCTCTCCCACACTGTCTCTTCCCCCTTTCCCTTTCTGCTCTGCTCCTGATTTCTTGGGGCCAGGTCTAGACTGATAACCAGGTTGAGTCTACTATTTTCTCACTCTGATTTGGACACTTCCGGATGCCTCTGGCTATTCTCTCTCTCTCTCTTCTCTCCTCTCCACCTACAGTAACAATCTTCCCCTTAACCATATGATGGAGTGGTTATATTAAGATATATACATCAAGGAACTGGTAACTACCAGGTTCTCAGTGACTCAAGTGTGATTTGGCTGTTGTTATTTTCAAGCTGACTTAACAAATTCTGATATATATTCTGTACACACACACACACACACACACACACACACACACACCACAGAGCACAGAGACACATGCACTAACACACATATGCCCTTGGTTATTTTCCTCCAGGGAACCCCAACTAAACATCTCCTCTCTTTGCTCCCCAGCTGCTGTGAAGTGAACAAATTTCTCCTGGCCTGTGATTCTGCCATGAGGTCCCCCATGAAAGCATGAGCCAAAATGAAACTTTGATCCTTAAAAGTTGATTTCTTCAGGTATTTTGCAAAAGTGATAAGAAGTTAACTAAGACACGATAGTATGAGCCAAGTAGAAACTTTAGTGGCTTTTTTGCTTCCCCTCTGCCCTCCCAAGAGTCAGATAAAAGCATACCATTGATTCCATGGGAGGCTGTGGGGAGGTTTCCACCCCAGGTGGTGTTGGAAGTCTGGCATCCCCAAGGACTGGGTGTATCAGTTTTTTAAATCGACACAATGTTAAAAAGTATATGTAGCTGGGAAACATTTGGTTCCTGAAAGTTATCCAGGAGAAGTACAGAGTTGCTTTAACTTTTATTCTAGGACAAGTGTGAGGACCTACAAAAATTAGAGTACTAAACACAAATAGTTGTCTTACTGAATATACTTCACAAGTCCTGTTTGTTTAATATATAAGAGAAGTTATTGTCTGACGTATACATAGGCACCTTGGTCCATTTATAACCAAGCAAGAGGCAGTATTCAGTGAGTAGTCATTACCATTCAAAATTCCCTCCCTGTCACCATGGGGGAATCCCATCCTCCTCAGGCAAGACAATGTTGATGGCAGCAGACCAGTCATTAACAGTTGTTCACTCCTCCAGCTGACATTTCAGGTACAGAAATTCTGTAAAGCCAAGGAGTGAACACCACCTCTAAATACACCAGTTCATAAAGCAAACACTACCTACCATCCAGTAGGCAACTGGGCAAGCCACAAATTCACATAATGCTTCAATGAGAACTGAGTCCAAATCTGGCTTCCTGGTTTAACGGCCGTGTGACCCTAAATGATTTCATGTCTCTGTGCCTCTGACTTCCTTATCTATTAAATCGGGGTAATAAAGTATCCACTTGACTAGGTTATCCTCTAGAATAGACGAGGAAATAGATGCAAAACTACTTAAGACAACCAGGGCAAATGATTCAGTAGACAGACTTAGCATTATATCACATGATTTCTTAGAGGGAATCCGGTGATGAGCTCAGTTTATTGGTAGCATGAGGAACTCCTGATGGAGAACAGATTCTAAACCCAGACTTCCTGTTATGCAAGAATGGGAAACATGACTGAATACACGTTTGCTATTATTGCTGTTAACATTGTGAAGCACTACAGTAATGTCTATATGGATACAGTGCACACAGTAAGAGCTTAATAGTAACAACTGCCATCTAGAAAAGGTTGCTTCAATAATCCTGAAGGTTCTGGTCACTCGGAGGTCTCAGAGGCATCTACTCCTGTTGGTAAATTGTTGGTAAAAGATCACCGGAATCTTCTCAGGTTCCGTTCTTCCTAGATACTGTAACCTGTTGTTTATCACTTGAGGCTTGAGTGTCCCCTCTCCCCCTTTGGGGATGAACGTTTCAGTTTGGAAACAATGTTACCATCAGGTAGAACATGCCATACAACAGGTCAAAACACCCTCACACACAATATGAAAGGAACAAACCCTTAAAAACATGTTTTAAAAGGCATAGCTGTACCTTACCATTAACAGAGGATTGAATTTAGGGTCCCCAAGGACATCGGAATCTGAAAATGCACAGAACCTTAATTTTTAAAGTGACACAGCCACTTTCAATAAATTATGCACACCTTCCCACATACTTTAAGTCATCATTAGATTACCACCACTGTCGGGTACAACATAGAGATTCTGTAACTATTTATTAGCCTGTGTTGTTTAGAAAAAAAAAAGGATAAGGAAAAATGTCTGGTTATGCTCAGGTTAAATGAAATTTAAATAATATTTTTTTATCCCATGCTGGTAACATTCTCAGATATGAAACCCATGGATATAGCAGGCTGTCTCTGCTTCTCGTTTGTCAGGCTGCCAAACTTGACCACAGTTGCCCTTCCCTGTGTGAGCAAGAGGTGTCTCTCAAGTTAGGAGGGTGTCTCAAACCCAGAATCCCATCTTCCTTGGGCTACTCCCTCAGCCATTGCCTGTAGTGTCTCTACCCTAGGCTCTCAGTCTCTCTCTCCAGGCTACCTCTCTTGTTCCTTCCTCCAGTGTGACTCCTACCTTTCCCAGGAGAGGTGAAGTGTCCTGTCCTTCCAGCCTTCTGAGGTGGTGACACTTTGACAGTAGGCCCCACTCACCACTCACTGACTCTGAAAACTAATGGGAACGAAAACAGAATCTGAAAGGCCGCCTCTACCAGCAGGAAATCATTGTTTCGCCAATCCCAGAGCTGATAAACAAGTGTAACATTGGAGACAGGAGGATACAGTGCTATTCAAGGCTAATGTCACAGCCGCTGCTCTGTGTGCATGAAAGAGACAAAGGGGGCCTGTGTACAAACATAGGGACAATGCTGTTGTATTACCAGCTGCTTCTGTTACTCTTGGGGACAGCGGATGAGAAATGAGGCCATGGTGTCTTTCTTGGTTTGATGTGCTCTGAACTTAACCAATTTTAGCAACCAGGCCATTTAGGGTGTGGACAAGACCCAAGCACACTTAGTTCACGGTTTCTATAGGGGGAAGCATGGGTCATCACCCCAAAATGATCTACTGCTTACAAGTCATTTCCAATACATGCTAAATCTCCAGTGTCCCTCTCCCCTTCCCTTATCACCTTTAGAGTCAGAGAGAACCGTGGTCATCTTTCCACAATGCTTGGTTTTCACAGACACCAAGCTCCTATCCGATTTTCTGACTTACAGTATTCTGTGGCTAGCTTCCACACTTCCTATGAGTCCCCACCCCAATCTTTTGAAACTGATCAGTGGGGGTGTTTCAAACCTAAGTAATTGTGATGGTTGGTTTTCAGATGTCAAGGTGCTGCAATCTAAAACCATGTGAGATGGGAGTCTCAACGGAGGGATTACAGGCCGGGCCTGTGTGTGAATCTCTAGGAGATTGTCTTGGATGTCGATTGAGATGGAAAGACCCACTCTGAATGTGGGCAGCACCATTTCCTGGGCCCAGCACTGCTATGTGTAAGAGTGAAGAAGTCTAGCTAAGCGTAGGCACCAAGCTAGTGGCAATGGGTGTGTTTGGTTTTCTCCCTGCTCCTGACTGGGCCTGTGGTGTGACCACAGTCTCAAGCTTCTGCCTCGAGGACAGACTGGTATTTGGAACTCTTTCCCCCTGTATCGTTTTCTGTTGGGGTAACAATCACAGCAACAGAGAGGAAACCAGAAGGAAATGTGCTCTGCTGTTCTTACATTTTGATTGCTTGCCTTAAGAAATAATTGAAGCCCATGAGAGTTTAACAATGTAAGTGTATCTATGAATAAAAAACTCTGTCAAGATCCACTTTTCACTGAAATGAGTAAATGAAACAAATGAATCTACTCAAAGTAAACTTTAAGTTTGGTGTGTTGGTAGGTCTATAACAAGCATGCCTCCCCTTGTTCCTACACAGCTGCTCAGCTTCCAAGTTTAGAACATTTGGAAGCATTTTTGTTGACCTTTATCAGGTTGATATCTCGCGCAGTCCACGTATCTCCAGTCAAGCTCTGAGCACTTACAGTTCTCTGACTAATGGTTGTAAGTTTAGTTAGCAACATCTGGAGCACTGGTGGTGGAGAAATCTGAGGTAATATTTGCAGCAGCTACTGAAGCTGCTCTCACGGAACAGCATGCATCAGGCTGGCCTATACCCTTAGCACATCCACCTTTCGCTGGTAACCCTCCATCAGGTTGTGTTTATTCAAGGAAGAATCATGTCTTTAAAGTCAGGTAGCTCGGAAAGCCCGGCTCCTTCCTCCACAGGTTTCTGTTTCTTTCTTAGTTCTGGAAGCCTGTTCTCGAAGTTGGGAGTCACTGCCCATCTTGCAGTTGCAAGGTTTCAGTTAAGCCTTTGACCCAGTCACTGCCAATTTCAGACTCTCTGAAGGCCAGAAGGTCTGCCTCTGAGGAAGGAGCTGTTGGCAGGCTTCACTTCCTTACTATGTGACCCTTGACACTGATTCCCAGAGCAAGAGACTCAAGAGAAAAAGTGCAGACCAAGGTGCACAGTGCTGAGATAGGTAAAATCTTCACATGCCCTCCTCCTTTCTAACCCCTTTCCTAATCAGCTGCTCTTCAAACCGGATCTCTCTGGGACCATGGGGAAGTTACTAAGAACCCTAAGTGACATAGCTTGACTGTCTGGATAAGGCTAGTTATAATGGCAAGCCCCTACTTCTCCACGAACAGAAAAGAAACTATAAGCCTTGAAGCATTGTGGTTTTTAGGGTGTACTGCAGGCATGTGAGCATACATGTGTGTGTGTGTGAATTCCAAGAATTCAAATAGGCACAGCTTCATTTAAATCCAGATGGTGAGTAGGCCTATCACTTCTGGGCATCTAAGTTGCCAAGGTGCCTGCCAAGCCTGCAGGTGCATTCCCTAGATCAACGAGCCCACCCAGAAGGGCAAAGGCAAAACCAGTTTCCCTGACCTAGGCAGTCCAGCAAGTTGTTCTCTGGAAATCATCCTATATCTGAGTTCTCCCGGCATCTTGGCACTCTGGTCTTTGAGTTTAGCTATGCAGGAGTGAGACTTCCTGGTTCTCTGCATACCCTAATACTCCTTCGCCATTCCCGCCAGCCACAGTGAAGAACTACAACTCCCAGAATGTCCTGCTAGGGGTCACGCGGCACGCTCCGCTTGCTCCTGCTATCACATGACTCCCGAAAGATGGCGGCCTTGACATCAGAGCATTTCGTGGCGCTCCAGAGCCTGCTGAAGGTATCTTGAAGGGGTGGGGATGCGTGCAGCGACAGCTTTAGTATCTGGGACTTGGTGCAAAACAAGAATTGGGAGCAAACAGGCCCTGGCATGGAACACTGTTCCACTCCCACCCTATTTCCCGCGCGCCAGTGCTTGTCTGTGTGACCCTGAGAAAATCGCACAGCCTTTCTGAGCTTTTAAGCTGGAGCAACAAAATTAATCACGCCCTGATATTAAGGTGGAAGTAAAAATCAGATAGTCGATGTAAATGCACCCAAGAATTAGTGACCAGGAGTGTTTTTTCGGATTGGAGCATTTGGGTGACAGCCACCAGTTCCCTATTTAATTCCAGCTTACGCACGCTTTACCAGGAAATTCTCTACCTCTTGTCACTCTAGTACTTATAGGGACGTCGTAAAGTTTGAGTTACTCCGTAGAAGGGTGGCTTTGCTTTCCCTCTTAGAACTTATTACTAGCTAACACCATGGATCTCTTTGTATTCTCTTCTGAGGAACCTGACTTCTGTTTCTTTGTGTTTTCCTTTCTTCTTTCCTCTCCAGTTGACGATCAGAAATTATCCTCGTGACACTATCATTATCAGCCACACCTATAATGCCCTCTCCAGTCTACATCTCTCTAGTATGCGTTTGCTCAGTCCACTCCTGAACGCTTTGACTTCGTTGTTCACACGAGTGTGCCAACAAGAACACCTGGCACCCAGTATGTGCTGAGGAAATAGCTATGAAGTGTCTTAGTGTAACAGAACTGTGACTAGAAACCAAGAGTTTTCATTATCAGTTTCCCCCTTCATTGTGGTTGATTTGAGTTGTTCCTTCTCCATGCCTGCTTGTCTTGGGACATTTTGTTTTCTTTGATAAGCCCTTCAAAAACATAATATATAACATAAATACTGAGAAAGCAGAAATCATGAGTGCTTCTCTGGGTGACTGCACACTCACGTAGCCAACACCAGATCACAAACTGAGACACCAGTACCCCCAGCAGCTCCATGGTTACTTCTCCACGGGCCTTTCCATCACTGTATTGCTTTGGACACGGTATAATACTCAATTCCTGACCTCCACAAAAATGGAACACTTCATATCCTTGTTCACGCCTGGCTTCCAGTCATGACTGTAGCTGTACCTCACTTTCATTGCGCTATTGTTTAAATAAGCTTTATTGAAAGCTAACGAGAATGTTTCCTGTAGTTGTGAGAAATAGCGCAGAGAGATGCCGTTTACCTTTTGCCCCATGTCGCCCAATGGTAACTTCCTGAAAGTCTACTGAACAGTATCACAGTTGGGGTATTTACATTGATCCAGTCAAGCTCCAGGACATGTCTATCAGGGTAAGACCCCCTGAGTTGACGTCTTGCAGCCGAGCTCATTTGCAGTCAGCCTCCAGACCTCCTTGACACTTCAGCATTCTTCTGTCATGAGTTTTCATTTCCAGAGCTTTGTAAATCTTGCTGTAGGTGACGTTTGTGGGTTGGTTTTCCTCACTAAACCTCATTCTCTAGAGCGGTGGTTCTCAGGCTGTGGGTCGCAACCCCTTTGTGGTTGCATGTCAGTTATCCTGCAATATCAGACATTTACATCACAATTTATAACAGTAGCAAATTTACTATGAAGTAGCAATAAAATAATGATATGGTTGGGGTCTCCACAACATGAGGAACTGTATTAAAGAGTCGCAGTATTAGGAAGGCTGAGAAACCACTTCTCTAGAGAATCATATGGATCGTGCGTATCCACAATTGCTTCCTTTTCATTGCTCTGAAGTACTCTGAAGTATGTTCTATTTGTTTGCTCATTGGTCTGTTGAAAAGTATGTAGAGTATTTCTAGTACTAGCTTTTACAGAAATAGTCGCCAGGCCGTTTGGAAGTCACATGACTTAAAGACATTTCCAAACTTTTCCGGAGTACCTGACTACTTTACATGTATGTTTGTATCAGCGTCAACATTTTGGGTTGTCAGTATATCCTACCCGAATCATTCTGATAAGTGTTACTTGGCTCTGTGTGTGTCTACATATGTGTTTGTGGGTGTATACATGTGGTCAGAGCACAACCTTGGGTGTCAGTTCTGCCTTCAGTCTTGCTGGAGATTTTCTCATCCTTCACTGCTCAGAACTCTCCTTCTGCCTGTTATTTTCAGACAGGAGCCCTAGGATTTCAGGCATGAGCCCTGCTTCCGCTTTTGTGTGTTTTCATCAGGCTTGTGCAGCAAGCGCTTTACCCCTGAGCTGTGCCCCCAGCCCCGTATCTGTCTTGTATATTTGAGCCTGTGATCCACACTGAGCCAGTTTTGTATAAAATACATGGTACGTAGGTTGAGTGTGCTTATTATAATGTCACATTGTTTCAGGACTGTTTGTGAAAAAGATTTTTCTTCCACCGAATTGCTTCTGCAATTCAAGAATCCCTTGGACACATCTGTGTTGGTTTGTTTTGGGGTCTCTGTTGCCCTGTTCTGTGTGCTTATCCCTCCGTGTGTACACAGGCTTGATTGTCCTAACTATATAATAAATAAATCTTGACATCAGATCAATTCTTCCTACTTTATTGTTTTTTTTTTTCTCAAAATTGCTTTGGCTTGGGCTGTAGCTCAATCCGTAAATCATGTGTTATGCAAGCATGGGGATGTGGGTGTGATTCCTGGACCGCAAGTGAAAAAGCCATCATGATGGTGTGCACTTGTAATCCCAGTGCTGGGGAGGCAAAGACAGCGGGATCCCAGGGGCAGTCTAGGCAGGCTAGGCAGCCTTGGCTGTTTGGCTGGTCTAGACCAGTGATAGAACTTGTTTCAAGGAGCAAGGTGAATGGGGCCCTGAGGAACCACAGAGAGATTGTCTTCTCCTTCTATATGTGTGTACACACATGTGCACATGTATCTCCCAACACATTCACAGGCACATGCATGCATGCAAACTTTGCTAGCTGCTCTAAGTCCGTTGCCTTTCACTATACATTTTTAAATGTTGTTGGCTATATCTAAGACAAACTTGCTTAGATTTTTGATAGGAATTGCGTTGAACATATGTGCCAATTAGAGGAGAAATTGCCCTCCTTACGATATTGAATCTCCCAGAACATAAACTTGGTCAAGTATCTCCATATTTATCCCATCTTCTCTGAGATCTTTGATCTGCAATGTAGAGTCATAGCACAGAAGTACTAGGGGTCATTCTTTGACCAATTGCAGATGACATTTTTTAAATTATATGTCCATTAGTTGGACAGATAGAGCCCAAATTGAGATGGTTGAACTTTTGATGGTTTTACCTTACAACAATATCTAAATAAAAGCAGTGGATCGGAATGACGCAGTGGATCTGGGTCATCTGGCTTGCAGCACCTAGGGAAGGTGCTAGGAGTGCCATGCAGCAGTGCCTCAGTGCCCTGTGAGCCAGGCAGCAGTCAGTGTCAAAACCCAGCGCTCTCCAGGTACTGACACAAACCATGGCATTCTGTAGGTTGGCTGTATTACATGTGTTTCCTAATTAGGGTAGTTTTTAAAGTAATTATTTTTATTGTATGTCCATTGGTGTTCTGCTTGCATACATGTCTGTGTGAGGATGTTAGATCTTGGAATTACAGACAGTTGTGACCATGTGGGTGCTGGGAATTGAACCTGGGTCCTCTGGAATAGCAGTCAGTGCCACTGAAGGCCATCTTTCTAGCCCCCCTAATTAGGGTATTTAAAAAAATTTCTTGGTTTGTGTGTGTGTGTGTGTGTGTGCGCGCGCGCTTGCACCATGGTGCATGTGTGAAGACCAGAACGCTACTTGAGTTGGTTCTGTCCTTCCACCCTGTAAGTTCTAGGAATCAAACTTATGTCCTCAGGCTTTCCAGCACTCACCTTTCCTTGCTTGCCAAACCATCTCCCTAGTTGAGAGGGTTGTTTGTTTGTTTGTTTGTTTGTTTGTTTAGGTTTAAAAAATCCTCATGTTTAAGTTTAGCAAACATTTTTTTCTTGCTTTAAGATGTGTGCTCACTTCCCTTGATCTGTTAAAATTGTTAGTTATATAGATTTTCATATATTTAGCCAGATTTAGATTCCCAGAATAAATCCTGTTTGCTCATAGTGTATAATCCCTTTTATATATTCTTTGTATGTTGCTCATTTCTATATGCTAATATTTTGCTAAGCTCTTCTGTGTAACTTTTTATGAGAGGATGCTGATCTGTAATATCCAAACTGTCTGGTGTGAATATTAAGGTAATTTTACCCATAAAATACATCGGAAACTGTTACCCTCTCCTCTGTTCTCTAAAAGAGATTTATAGAGTTGATATTTTTAATCTTGAGATGTTTGTTAGAATTCTTCAGTGAAAAATGTCTTGGTCTAGAGATTTCTTTTTTTGAGTTAAGGTTGTGGATTCAATTTCCTGAATGTGACAGCTGTCACATATCTGTTTCATATGAGGGCACCGTGATGCTGTGTTTGAGTAATTGGTCCATTTGTGGAAGCCGTCGGGTTTGTGTGTAGGCTCCCCTTAGCCTTTCACTGTCTGGCTTGTCATTCTTGCCAGCTCTTTGTTTCACTCACTCCCCCTGTCCTCTTACCGGGGAAGTGTTGCACGCATGTCAATTAGAGTGATGGATGGTGCTGCTGAGTTCTTCCGTATCCTGTTTCATATCTGGCTGGTTCTATCAGTTGCTGAAGGAAGGGTGTTGCTGTGCCCATAGCGTTTGGGAAGTCACCTGCTTCTCCTTACATTTCTGTCGCAGTTTGCAGTTGGTTCCCTTCCTGGGTACATACTCATTCTGGCTGCCTTCTTGGGGCACAGAATCTTGAGGCATTTTATAATATACTCCGATAGTTTCCTTTTTGCAGAGCATGCTTTATCTGGGCTTCCGTGTGGCCATCCTTGCTTTCCCTTGGTTAATGTTTAGATGGTATTCTTCATCCATCCATCTACCTATAGCCTGCCCATATACTTGAAAGGAGAGCCTTGTATTTAGTATTTAATGTTTTTCATCCACTCTGCCCAGTTTTTTATTTTAATTAGAATATTGAAGTCAGTTAGACTTAATATAAATGCTACCACGTTAGGACGTAAATCTGTTCTTTTTTTCCTGCTCATTCTTTATTGTCTTTTTCTTTTTTACATTTCTCTGTTTTCCCATGGGTTATTTGAACATTTTAAAAAGAATTCTACTTTGAAGGCTAGGAAGATGGCTAAATGGGTAAGCGTGCTTGCCACACAAGCCTGAGAACCGGAGTTTGAATCTCCAGCCCTCACTTAAAAAGCTATGCATGGCCACAGAACTACTGAGACCACTATAATGAGACCACTGTAGGTCAGGGCCAGGAGGTCTCAAGGCTCCTGGCCGCCAGCCTAGCTCCAGCGTCAGTGAGAGACCTTGTCTCAAGGGAACAAGGAGGAGAGTGATGAAGCAGGACATGAACATCCTTGTGTACATATACTCACACACACTCCTGTACACACTGGCACACACATATACACATGTGCACACATACATGCGCAGACATACACACATTCACACACGCAGACACACAAACACATATACACACAAACACATTCACATGCATGCACACACATACACCACACACATACACACACACACACACACACAGAATTCTGTATTATCTGGGGGTCTGATGCACTTTTTAATCAAGCCTTTCCAGTCACACTGCGTGTTTATCGAAGTCTGTTGATGTCATCATTGTATCTGAGGATGAAGTCTTTTTATAACACATTCATATTAAATATTTTTCCCCATTATACTTAAAGCTCTACCAAACAGTATTATGATTTTTACTTAATGCTTCAAATGTAATATAGAAAATGTATTTTGTTTTACGTCTTTGCTTGTTCTTTTCTGTTTTGTGGTGTAGGAAAATCTGTAAAAGCACTGACTGCCATGGTCAGAGGTTGATGCTGATGGTTCCAGGATCAGCTTGTGAAGCTCACGTGCACTGTGACGGTTCTCTGTGCCCCTGGGATGCTGGGAAAGATGGGGGAAAGGTCAGGCTTGCTCAGGGGCAGTATGCAGTGGTGACCCAAGGTGGTTTCAGGTCACTGTGCCTCCCCACACTTCTGCCATTCCTTTCCCGTCATAGTCCTCCTTCACCGCAGATCTTCTGGCAACTGTCTTGGTTTTCTCTAATTCCTGATGGACACTTTATGAGCTGGGAGTTCTAGGTTGACAGTTGAGGCTGCATCTGAGAATTATACTTCCTTGCCTCTCAAGTTTCCACATGAAAGCCACTGTTACTCTGTTTCTTGTAATGCTTATATTTTTTTGTCTTTTTTTTTTCTTTTTTAAGTTTCTGGTGTGTCTAGGTATGAAGTTTTTAAACTATACTCTTTAGGGTTCACTTAGGTTCTTGAAATATTTACCTTTAAGTCTGTGGTTAAACTTAGAAAGTTTAATGATGTGTTCTTCTGTTTTCTTAAATGTTATCTATCATGTGTCTGCCTGTCTAACTGCTACTTCCTCGTTTATCTCCCTGCATGCCTCGGTGGTACATTTGTTAGATCTTTGGTGGAGCCCTGCAGGCCCCCATGCCGTGTGGATTAGGTTTTCCTCTGCTCAGACTGGGTAATTTCATACAATGGTTGTCTTCCATATCTGAGTCCTCCCTGCATTTGTCTTCTGAGAGTTTGGCTGTGTCTCTGGTGGCTTCCATTTTATTATCATTGCCTTCTATTTTTGGCAGTCTTTTTATTTGTTTCAGGCATGTTTTTTAATTACTGGAGATTGCAATCATAGCTGTATGAAGACATTGGTCAGATATTTTAGCGTTGTCGTTCGTGACGTCGCATAGCTCAAGATGACCTGCAGCTTGTGATCGTCTTTAGCCTCCTGTGGCGTCTGCCCCTCCCCCTTCACTATTCTTAAGAGCTTCCTGGCTCCTGGTCACACAGTGATTTCTATTAGAACCTGGGCATGTTCTGGTTGCATTCTGAGACTATGTGTAATGCTTAAATCTTGTTTTAGCTGGCTTTTTCCAACACTGCTAAGATAGAGAGTAGGGGTGTCTTGTCACCTTGACACAAGCACAAACTAAATAGAGTCATCTCGAAAGACTGAACCCCAATTGAGAAAATGCCTCTATCCGATTGGCCTGTAGGCAAGACTGTAGGACATTCTCTTGATTGATGACTGATGTGGGAGGGCCTGCCCCCTGAGACTTGGTACCACTCCTGGGCACTTGGTTGTGAAGTTATGTAAGAAATCAGAAAGCAGGCTGAGCAAGCCAGTAAGCCTTGCTCCTCTGTGGCCTTGCTTCAGTTTCTTCTTCCAGGTTCCTGCCTTGGCTTCCCACTGACTGTGGACTATAACCTGTAAGCCAAATTAACATTTCCCTCCCCATGTTGGTTTTGGTCAGTCTTTATCACAGTAAGAGAAACCAGAATGCTACCTCATGAATTCCACTGGAAGTGGAAGTCCAGATTCCTAGAATAGTGTGACTTGTTACAGGCCGGTAGGATTGCAGATCCCAGCTCCCTGTCCATCCTTCCTGGGCACCGCCCTTGCAGAGTTGTTTGGGATGCTGTGCCATTGCATCACCGGGCTTGCTGCTCAGAGGCGCTTCCTCTCAGCCACTGCTGGTCCTCATGATGTGTGTCCATAGTTTCGTATGTGATCGTTGGTTTGGGCTGAAGTAGAGTAGTTATTGTCTAAAAGTTTTGTGTCTGAGGAGGCTGCCCCTCTAGGGCAAGGTCTGGGATCAGTGAGGCACCCAAGAACCTCAGTACCCATCTTCTTCCCTGGTCCTTATGCTAGCAAGTCAGGGTTGTCTCCCCC
Organism: Rattus norvegicus; assembly: GCF_021556685.1. NCBI lineage: Eukaryota > Metazoa > Chordata > Mammalia > Rodentia > Muridae > Rattus > Rattus norvegicus. The sequence goes on from NC_141536.1 coordinate 87,522,555, forward strand.
CATGCACAGTCAGGTTTGTTTTCCAGAAGTGCCCAGGGATATTGGCTGATGTCAACAGGAAGGATATGGAAAGGCTCATCCATCTTCCCAGAAACACAAGTGCCCTTCCTGTAGGCTGTCAGCATTAAGAAACTCTCAAAAGTGTCATAAAGTAACCAACACAAATGTTTGCAGACTATAACTGTGTGCTTACCGCCTGTAAATTAACTCCCAGGCCTCCTCAAAAGATGTCGTCAGACAGCTGTGCCAAGAAAGCTTCTCCAGTTCAGCCCTTCACTCAAAAACACTCCTGGATAACACATGTTCCAGCTTGTCTGTGACCCAGGAGGAGGCAGAGCAAGTAAGTGTGGCGAGAAGAGCCCTGAGCCGCAGCCCTGACCACTTGCTAACCCCTTTCTTCACTCCCCATCGGGCGAACGTCCAAAGACCTTTTCTCCTTACACATCTGTTGACACTGTGGCAAACTGCAGACAGATTTTTGAAAATATTAATGAACTCTGAGGCCTTTGACTTTGAGCCTTTCCTTATGACACATAAGCCTCCTTATGAGAAATATAACCAGAGTTCTAGGTGTCGTTCATTTCAGACGTATTGCCTAGGAGTGTGTAAAAAACCGGCCTTCTGTGACCTTTCTGCACAGCATGTGACGTGGGGGTACTGATGAGTGTCAGCTGGACGGCCAACGGCTGAGGCCCTGAGGCCCGAGTGGCTAGAGAGTACCCACTGCTGGGCTCAATCAGCCTCCCTCAGGGATGCTGTGTTCCCCATAATCCTCTCTTCCCTCAGCCCCTGCACATCTTCTGCTCAGCTCATATGATTTTCATCAGACAGCTAAGAGGAGGCTAGAGTGCCTCAAGCTAAGTTTTCTGGTTTGTCCATCCAGGCACATGCTTAGCTGGGTATCTTTATCCAAATGGTGCCATTACTGTCATTAGTTTTCTTTAATGTCGAGCTTTCTTCGTGGAAATCAACTATAGGAAAGTAAAAGGCAGAAGTAAGATCGTAGACATAGTTTGGATATCCTTAAAATAAAGCCAGGACTTTGGGTACAGGTGTGTGATTCTAGAAAAACAGAGGAAGGAGTGGGGAACTGTGGAGAATGGAGACAAGGCCATTACCGTGCATGCTGATGAGATGGTCACTGCTGAGCGTCAACTCCCACCCCGACCACTGCAGGCTTCACTTCTCTTTGCTTCTGGGTTGTGTCCATTCATAGTCAGACAGCCTCCGTGCTATCAGATAAAGCTGCAGAGTGGAAAAAAGTCACCTCCACAGAGCTTTTTTGGGTTCAGCTAAGCATCGTTAAGTTCGTCAGTGAACTCTAAGCTCCATTCTGCTGCAGATCTACGAGGACATGGGATGTTTGCTGGGAGTGTAGCTCACTGATAGAGTGCTGGCGGAAGCCCTGGCCTTGCTGTGCGGTGCCTACAAGGGTATAAGGTGGGAGACACATGGAGGCAGGCTCCAAGACTCGTCTTCACAGAGGGAGTCACACCACTGGGCAGGAACTTTCTCCTTGATCTTCTGGGTGACAGCTTAAGGATAAGGACGTGAGATGCCTTCCACCCTAGATGGAAGCCCACACTCCAGGGACCGGTATCTCCTCACAACCCAATCAGCACAGGTCCAAGGAGGGTGCAGCCTCACTCAGGGAAGTGCACCCCAGTGTTTACACAGTCCTCTTGGGCCAGAGGCTTTGGGCCACTGCAGGGTTGCCTAGTAACCTAGCTGGCTTTCCACTTCTCTCAGGTTACCAGGGAAACAGCATAACAGAGTTAAGTGGAGGTCAGGTTCTGCTGCAGAAGACAAAAAGATACATTATCCCTTTGCCCACAACTAACAAGTTTCTGACGAGCTGATGGCTTCCTATGTCAGGGAGCTATCTCTGTCTTCTAAAAGGACCAGTGAACTAGCAGAGTCAAATTGGGTGTCAGTATGTGCTACAGCGGCCCCCACACTGCAGTGAACCCATTCACGTGACTGTGGTCATGTCCCGCCCCCCCCCCCCCGGGATGAGTGTGCAGAGCTCCACCCTACCCCCCTGCTCCTGCCCTTCAGCTGCGGGGCTGCCCCTTCTGTCCCACAGCTGCTCCAGGCTCTGCACCACTTCACTAGGCTGGTGGCCTTCCGTGACCTGTCCTCTGCTGAGGCGATTCTGGCTCTCTTTCCGGAAAATTTCCACCAGAACCTCAAAAACCTGCTGACAAAAATCATCCTGGAGCACATGTAAGTGGGTGTTTTTGAGAGTCCCTTCAAACTTTCACAATTCTCGTTATTACTGTTGTAGAAATAATGTGAGTTTGTGGTTGAGAGTGCACACTGTGTATGATGAATGCTGAGAGCACATACGTATGGCCCTGGAACCCCACACCCAGAGGTTAGTGGCATCCACTCTTTAATGGAAGGCTCTTCATCTCTTTACTTAGTTCTGTTATTTGAGGAAGGGTCTCATGTAGCTGAGGCTGGCCTTGAACTCCCTTTCTGGCCAAGGATAACACTGAACTCAGGCTTCTTCTACCTCCACTTCCCAAGTGCTGGGCTTACAGGCATGAGCTCCCACTCCTGGCTGTTTCTCCTGCGTATATGTGGAGAAGCTGATCCTTAGGTTTTGTTTTTAACACACAGACAGAACCTTGCCATTTTAGAACTTACTTATTTTCAGCAAACAGTATTAAAATTTAATAGTTAAATGTAAAGTATATTCTAGTCCATGGAGGAATTCTGTGTCATTTTTAAATTCCTTAAGGTGAGCCATTTAAGATATTGGCAGTTTCTCCCAAAAATAATTTGTGGTAGGTAAAACCTTTTTTTTTTGTTGTTGTTGTTACATATTCAGTTATTCACTTACTGGCTTAAAGGTCATGTACATACTGGTTCCTAGTTTTGCCTTACATTGTCCAGTTGCCTCCAAAAATGTTGTTCCAACATGGTCTGTTGTTGTTGTTGTTGTTGTTGTTTATTTTTTGGTTTTGTTTGTGTGAGACTAGGTCTCCCAGTGTAGCCCAGGCTAGCCTGGCATGTGGAGCCCTTGTGGCTGCTGCTGTGATTATAGGCATGCACCACCAAACCTGGCCTCGAAGCACTGAGGTTTCTTTCCTTTTCCCAGTTCTGTGAATGGAGACGGTTTCTCATTTTAGCTTTTAAGTTTTAAAAATGGTATTAGAAATGTTGAATGTCTTTTTCCTGTGCTTACTGGTCATTTTTTGTTTCTCTTGTGAATTGTCTATATCTTCTGAGCTGGGAAAATGCTTTTCAACATGAATCTTAAGTAGAAGTGATTGTTGTCTAGGGGTCCAGCTTGAAGGGGTCCAGCAGCAGAAACTGGTAATAGTTCTTGACCAAGGACTTTGTTGTTTATTTAGGAACTCTCACACATGACCACATTTTACTCTGACTCCATGGCACCTCACTCCGACACTACTTGTGGGTGTGTTTACATAAGATGCAGTCCTCACAGTAGGTGCTCAGGGAAGGGAGAGTGAAGTGACTTTTTTGTTTTGTCTTTGAGACTAATAGCACAAGAAGCTTGCAACACATTAAGCGTTCTATTTTTCTCTAGCATTGTTTTATTACATTTCTTTATTTGGAGGGCTGCAGGGCATGCTGTAGTGGCATGGAGGTCAGAGAGCAGCTTGCAGCTCTTAGCTCTGTTTGTTGACCAGCTGGGTCCCACAGACTGAGCTGGGTCCTGTCTTAGGGCCTCTGCTGTTTTATGCCTTTATGTTTGTGGGTTTTCTTTCCCTAAGCTATCCATCACCTAACTTTTCAAAACAATGAAAAACTGCCTCTGAAGGGAGAGTTTTCTGGTAAGAGGCCACAAGCTGGGGACCCTCATTGCTCCCCCATTGTTTCTTCCCCATCTTTTCCTTTTTAAACAGATCGACTTGGAGAACTGAAGCCCAAGCAAACCAGAGTGAGTACTGCCTCTCCCTACCCTGCTCCCCAGGGCCAGCTGAGTCCTCCAGCCAAGAACTTAACTGCAGATCAAAGAGAATTATCCTAGTTCCGTGCTGTACCTTTTAAATTTCACATTATTTCACCACTATTACTACTACTACTACTACTACTACTACTACTACTACTACTACTACTACTAATGTTATGATAGGAGCAGGTTGCTAAAGAATACAGAAACACCCAAGTAGAAAGTGAAGTACTTAATGTAAATGTTGGTTAAGAGGGAGCAGAGCAGGCCAATGGGAAGGGGAGGAGGAGAAAGAAAGAAGTGGGTATCAGGTGGTGTGTGCTCAGTAGACATGTTTACAACAGTTACATTAGTAACACACTACCATGTACAATGAATAGTAATGAGAACTACATGTATGAGTTGGACTTGCAGAGAGGAAAGATGGTCGCTGAAGGTCCTCCAGAAGGTTGTGTAGAGCAGGCCAAGTGACTGCCCTTGCACTCACTTTGAGCCAGCGCAGACTCACCCAGCCTTTCCACCAACCCTGCAGTCCAGGCTTCCAGATGAGGAAGCAGGCTCTGGGTTAGACAAGTGCGGGGCTTGCTTCTAGAAAACAAAGTCTCTGGCACCATTGCTGAAGTTGCCCTTCCTCTACGACCTTGTGGTCACTTGTCATTCTGTCCCAACTCCTGGAGTGGGAGCGCCTGAAGATGTGCCCACTGGGAATCCGTGCTAAGGACAGGTGGCACCAAGCCGTGTGTAAGGCACACAACTTGTAGGTCTTAGGTCCTCCCTGTCTCTTCCTGAGACTTGCTTGTCATGGAGCATGTTGTGTGTATACATTCCTTCCAGCCGCCTGTCATTGGATGAAAGCTTGGAAGAGACAGGTAGTATATAAGCTCTGACCACAGCTGTCCCCTCCACAGTCTCTCTGCCACGCCTAGTGGACCTGGACTGGAGAGTGGATATCAAAACCTCGTCTGACAGCATCAGCCGCATGGCCGTCCCCACCTGCCTGCTCCAGATGAAGGTATACACACCCCGTGTCAACTCCTCAGGAGACAAGGGGGAGTGACAGTGAGTTGGCCTTCTCCCACCCCAGTCATCTAAAACACCAGCAGAGTAAATAACAGTAACAATAATAATGTCCCCTCCCAAATGTGGTGCTCATTCACATGTCACATCCGTAGGACCGTCTTGACTTAGCATGGTCATAATAAAGTAGTTCCTAAAAGCAGAAGTTTCGTGAGAATGGGCGCAGATACGTTTTTCAGATGACGTGCCGCTGTCTGCGGTGTCCTTCTTTAAGCAGGGTTACACACGCAGATGTCACATAGCCCCCGACTCCTCAGGTACACAGACTCTCACTAGTTCCTGTCCAGTCGACTTGGGCCATCCCTGCTGCAGCACAGCCCAAGCCGCAGATGGCAGCTGAGTGGCCAGCACCTCCTCCGTAGTCACATGCCCTGCCCCCCTCTCTTCACCTTATCGTTCTTTTCCGAACTTCATAAGGGCCTAGGCCCATTTTGTAGGATTTCGGTAGCTAAAATTAGAAGGGTGCGATGCTGTAGCCACTTTCCCAGGCACCCAGTAACTCAACATCTGTCGAAGACGAAGACCTTTCAAAATATAGTAACATTTCATTTCCTCTTTAAGACCACATAGGTATATGTGGAAATTTTCTTTCCTGTGTCCAATTGCTTTATGCATGCCATGGAGCCCTCTTGTCAAAGTGTGGTATGTACAGGTAGTGTTTTCTCACTTGAGCACTGAGACCCTGTGTCGGAGAGGTCAGTGAGCCTCCGCTCACCCAGAGCATGTAAAGGGGAAGTGACCATGCCGTTGGAGTATCTCCTTCACTACCTGCTGCTAAAGAAGGAAAGGCCAGGATTCTCTGCTGCACTCAGTAGCAGCCTCTTAAGAGCCCATAGAACGGGGTAGGGTTCACTTCCAGGGAGAAACAGACAGGCAGCTTTGACTTTCTGGGCCGTGTTCTTCTTGCAGATCCAGGAGGACCCTAGTCTGTGTGGAGAGAAACCCTCTATCTCGGCTGTGACCGTGGAGCTGAGCAAAGAAACGCTGGACACCATGTTAGATGGGCTGGGTCGCATTCGGGACCAGCTCTCTGCTGTAGCTAATAAGTAAGGCCAGCAGCTATTGGCCTGGGAGGGTGTGGCTGCCGGCACAGAGGCTGACAGTGGCAGACAGTGGGGTGGAAGGGCTGCTGCTACACAGAAGGCACAGTGGAGGAAAGGAAGCGGCCATACCCATGCCCATGCCCACGGCTCCTCTCTTCTCTTCCTCCTTTTGTTTTTCCTGAAGATGAGCAAAGCCTCCATCTCTGAGAAGGCCCTGTGTGGAGGTAAACCGCCTTCGGCCATGCAAAGGAGCAGGTTCTTCATCAGCCGCCTGTGCACTGCTATAGAGAACTCAGGCCGGTGCTGGGCACTCACCTAATGATTTACCTCCAGCTCACATGAGCTCGTTTCCAGCCCAGAATACATGAGGGAATTGGGGATGATGCCAGCAGTGCCTGCTTCCCCATCACAGACGTCAGCAGACACATAACGATCCCCTAAGACCCCTCTCTGAGCTTGCAGCCCTGCTGGGCCACAGCTCCAATGCAGAAAGCTGGAACACACCACTGGCCACTATTCCTGCGCTAGGAAGTAAGAAGAGTTGGAAATAAATAACAGTGATGATTCTGGTTGTGGTTCTTTACTTGAGTTTCTGTCTTCAGCCCTCTCTACTTCTCACTTGGGTAAATGATCTTAACATCTTAATTGCAAGTGAAGCTCACGGCTGTATGGTGTGAGGTGATACAAGGAATGTGGACCTCAACTCTCTGCTGTTGTCTATAGTGTGAAACAGAAAAACAGCTAACAGTCAGTGGAAGCACTCCTCAGAGATTAGCCACACAAGATCATTTCTCTTATGTGCCTCTCATATCATAGGACCCCATGTCTGGAAACTTTTCCTCCTTCAGTATCTCCACAGTAGCACAGTGCAGCCTGAGAGAGGGGTGTGTGTGTGTGTGTGTGTGTGTGTGTGTGTGTGTGTGTGTGTGTGTGTGTGTGTGTGTGTGCGCGCACGCGCGCGCACGCGCTCTCGTGTGTGTGTAGAGGCGAAGAATAGAGGTTTGGCAGCCAGGCAGCCAGGCTGGGAAGATAGCCCTGCTTCTTGACAGGGATGTGCTTGACCTCTAAGGATCAATTTCTGCCCAACCCTCCTTCCCTTCCTTTTTTAATTAAGTAGACACATAATTGGATCTTCCTCATAAGACTGTGAAGATTAAATAGTATAACACACCTGAAAGCACTTAGCACTGGGACAGCTAATAGGCTCAATAACATTAGCTTTGACTATTAATAGGAACAGCAGTAGGACGATCTGGGTACCCGTTGCACTGTCTACCCAATGGGCTTGGTATGAGGACGGATGCTGTGTCCCTCCTGTTATGGATGAGACAGCTAGCTCACAGAGGTTCAGTCACCTGCTGGTATATGGCCTCATTAGGATGTGGGGCCAGGTTTCTTCAGCTCGCTCTCTGAGATACAGGACTGCAAGAGATGAAAACCTTTTAACTGGCTTGGTTTGGAAAATCTGAATCTGCAGGAAAGATAGGAAATCTAACCTCTGGCTACCCAGTGAGATACTGGGAAGTCAGGACAAAACCTCTGAGCTTTTCATGGTGAGCAACCCGATCTAAAAAAGTCTTTTTATTAATTCTTTGAGAATTTCATACAATGCATCTTGATCATATTTATACCCCTTTCCCACCCCCCACCTCACCATCCTCTCCCAACTTTGTGCCCTCCTCTTTTGATTTTTGTTTTAAACGATAACCCATTAAGTCAAATGTGTGCTGTCTGTACACTTAGGGATGTAGGGCCATTTCTTGGTAAATGGTTGACTTAATGGGGCCACGCCCCTAACATGGACTCGTCCTTTCCCAGAAGCTGTTAATTGTCAAAATCTCTAGGAGTGGGAGATTATGACCCCCAAACCCCTCTAGTCTGGATTGGTGACTGGGCTGATCTTGTCCAGGCAACCATAGCTGTTAGGAGTTCATCGATTACAGAGTCCTGTCATGTCCAGAAGAGACTTTGAGTCTGGTCCCCTCTGACCTTTGGCTCTTAAAGTCTTCTGTCTACTCTGCAGTGGTCTCTGAGCCTTGACAGTGGGGATGTAATACAGATGTCCTACTTAAGCTGAGAATGCCACAAGCACTGCACTTTGGCCACTTGTGAATTCTGCACTAACCACTCTCTACTGCACAGAGGAACTTCTCTAACAAGGCGGAAGAGCTGCGCTAAGCTGTGAGTATAGGGGTACAAAATAAGGAGCAGTAGGGCTGTTCTTAAAATTGTAGACATGGACTCTTTGGGGTCACACTTGAAGAGAGACTATTGATCCTGTCTGTAGGAACAGACTATTTCATGGTTTTCATCCCACAGCAGGTCATGGACCGCTGTCCCCAGCCCACTACTTCATGTTGACAGTCCCTTGCTGTTCTCAAGTAGGATTCAGCCTTGACAGGAATTCATTCCTCTTTTCCTTCCTGCTCCCTTAACCTGCAGAGACCTCACATTCCTGTTTCTCAGGTTCCAATCTCCCCCAACCCCCATTTTCAGTCTTAACTTAATACAAGGAGCCCTGTATGGGCGTCTGGGAGACAGGCGATTCTGTTTGAATGCAATGACACTGCCGTGAGGTCACACTGAGCTTACCTGGAAAAGTCGGCAAATGTTGGTGCCCTTGCATAACCTGCTTGTGTAAGGGACCTGATTGTGTTGCTGTTGCTTTGTTTGCAGGGGTAGACTGTTTTCTTGTACTATATTTATGGCTGGGTCAACACAATCTCTTCTTTTAGAAGAACCTCTTGCTTCCCCATTGATCTCTAAGGAGGCTCTTGACTTGATGACTGTATGGTTTCCTGGTACCACTCTGAATGATGAGCAGCTCTGTGTAAGCCCCTTCCCCTGGGTGCAGGAAGGTCTGGGATGTAGACTCTGTCCATCAAAGGGTACCAATCAATCTCTGGGGTGACAGTGCTCCTGGCTGGTCACCACATTTCACTTGCACAGCACAGAGGCGAGCAGCTTAGTCCTCCTGATCAATGTATCTGGCATTGAGACTTTACTGTAGATGTGCCTCGCTCCAGAAGGCCACCTGCCTTTCCCTGCCAGGATCAACAGAGCCCCTGGGCTCTGACAGTGAGTCAGCAGAGATGAGACCTGCTTGCCTGGCACTCAGAGCTCGCCGCTTCAGACCACCCAGACCCCAGAGGTTGAGCCCCATTCCTCTTACTGTGTCTATCCATGCCGCTGGATGAGGGTGTGGTGTGGTGTGGTGTGTGTGTGTGTGTGTGTGTGTGTGTGTGTGTGTGTGTTTTAAAATGATCTACTTAGTTTTATTTTATTTACATTGGTGCTTTGTCTTCATGTATGAGGGTGTCAGATTCTGGTATTACAGACAGTTGTGAGCTGCCATGTGGGTGCTGGGAATTGGACACATGTCCTCTGGAAGAGCAGCCTGTGCTCTTAACCACTGAGCAACCTCTCCAATTCCTTATGTTCTCATCTAGAAGCTGTTGGCCATCTAGCACTTTGAAGATTTTCAAGCCATTAAACTGTTCTGAGCCTGTATCCACTGACTTTGAAATCCTGACAGTCCCTGAACATTCTTAACTGCATACTATAGACCTTTATACAACTTCCTATCTTGTTTGGTGCTCACATTTCTATGGTTTAATTGCCACCACCCCCCCCAACAGTGTTGAGGAAGAAAAAAAAAATGCTAACAGTAGTAAAAGGAAGGGCCAGAGGACCCTAATCTCCAAGGAGACAGTTTGCTGGCCCTGAATGCCTGGGAAAGGCCCCAGTGGGCTTTCTCCTAGGCCTGATCTTCTACATTGTTTCTGAGTCATGCCAGACATGAATGGTCTGTGTGCTTTCCTCCCTCCCCAGACCCCTCATCCTACAACCTGAGTACTCAGATGATTGGCAGCTCCTGTCGGTACTGAGGTGCAAGCTAAAGTGATAGCCTGTCTCTGGGATTAATTTCAGGAAAGATGTCACTGGTCAAGAGGTGTACCCTCTTCAGAGGTGACTCAAAAGCCTCTATAGAGGCCTAAAATCCAAACAGGAAATCGCTGTCTGCTTCTCAGCTAGGTGCAGCTGGAACTTCTGGATAAGTCCAGCAGATGGTGCACTTGTTCTCTGGATCTCCAGCGGCCTAGTGAGGAAAACAAAGACCAGCACTGGGAAAGGTGAGGTGGCAACAGACCTCTCCTCAACACCCCACCCCCACCCCCACCCCCGACCCCGGCTAGGGAGAGGCTACCTGTAAAAGAAGCCCTCAGATCCAGGCCTGCTACCTCCGGTTATCTCCTCAGAGCAACAAAGGCCAGAAGGAGGAGAAGGGACAGACTGGACAGACTACCAGGGACTCCCAGGACTTTTCCCCTAGTAACCCCTGATGCATCTGCCACTGGCTAGCTAATCCAGGAATCTGTACGTTAGGATCCACCAGACACAGCTTCTCCAAACAAGGCTTGTGCCAATCACAGTCCAGGATTCAACAGAGGGCTTTTTGTACCTGTGGTGGATAATGGAGGCAGGATGCAAGACTAGGGCTGCTTGAACTAAATCTTGATTTCTTCATCTGTATAAGAAAGAGATTAAGCTTAACTCTTCCTGACAACACTGCTTGGAGGAGATTCATTATGTATGTCATGGAAGATGCCCATCAGTGGTGGTTAAACCTGCTCTGTGTGAGCTGCCTCTTCTAGGTAAGGCCCTGTGTAGAAGGCTCCCCCCACCCCATGGGTGGCAAGGAATCTCAGGTAACTCCCTGGATTTCCTTGCCTTCGGGCTCAACAGCTTTAGCCTATTTCTACCTCCTCCTCTTCCTCCTCTTCCTCCTCCTCCTCCTCTTCCTCCTCCTCCTCCTCTTCCTCCTCCTCCTCTTCCTCTTCCTCTTCCTCTTCCTCCTCCTCCTCCCTACTGTAGGCACTGTCTAAATAGAGTCTAATGGCATTCCCGTGCCCCAAATTCTTAATGGCTCCTTAATGCCCCAGAATGAAGGCTGAACTCAGAATTGATACTCAATGTCCTTCATAACCAGATTTCTACCTACATTTTAAGCTTTTGGAACAAAATTGAAGAAATTAGCTTAAATCTGAATTAACGGGGTAAAGTCCAGGAGGGGTGTGGAATGAAGGGAATAGATGGAGAGAATGGAAGCTGTTGATAATGGGCATGGGCAGGCCTGGGTACCAGGTCTGGAGACACACCCCACCCCCACTCCGTGCTTCTCATATTGCGTATCTTTTTTTCTCTTGCTCTCTCACTGTGTCAAGGAGCGTCTTGCTATATAGCTCAGGGCAGCTTCAAATTCATGATTCTCCTGCCTCAGCTTTCTCTGAGGATATGGTGGTTTGTCCTCTCGGTGTGCCTTTCCTTAAGAACAGAGGGGAGGTTTTGCTCGTTATTTCATCCCTAGCACCAAAGACTGTCTGCAGTGATAGATGCTCAGTCAGTACTGAATGCATGCAAGCATGAGTGACTGAGAATGAATGAATGAATGAATGAATGAGTGTCCTCAACGTGCCAAAGGTTGACTAAAACGGTCTCCAGTGTTCAGTAGCCCCTGGCCTTTGCTAACCTGAGAAGCTGGAAGGGGGGGAGGGTCAGCAAAAGAACAGGACAGCCAAAGAAACAAACGCACCGAACAGAGCATCCTTGGTCCAGCAACTGGGAAGTCATGAGGACGGCAGCTGTTGTGCCCACAGCCTCTCTGAACTCTCCATCCTCAACCTCCCAGGAAGGTCAGCCTGACTGCAGGGCTCTGGTCAGCCAGAGGGCGTGCCTGTCCAGCCATCTGTTTCCCAGGATACCGTTTCCCTGGCACAGATGGCACCCGGAGCTACCTCACCGTGTCAGTGAGCTGCAGAGGACCCAGCAGTGCTGAGGCTCGGCCTGGTCTCTTTCGACCCCGTTTTCTCCATCACTCACCTCCCCTCCTCCCTCCATATGGCTGCTTCATTTCAGTGTCCTCCCAAAAGAACGCCTCCTTCTGGCTGGCTGCTCAGTACCTCGCAGATGGAAATCTAGAACATTTGAGGAGGTGAAAAAGCATTTTCAAACTCTGTCTTTTTTCTTTTTTTCGTGCTGGGGATTGAACCCAGGCCTTGCATGTTTGACAGGTGGTATACCGCTGAACTCCAACGCTGGTCCCCAGTGCCCTTGTCATCACTCAGGAGAGCCATCTGCTTCCTTGTTACCATCCCAGGGGTCCTCATTTCTTCCCTGGAATCCCAGACCAGCTCTAATCCAACTGCCTGCTTGTTCTCCCCTATTTCACCCTTTCCTCTATGGGGAGTCAGCCTGAAGCAGGGCACATTTGTGGGAGAAGAGGAAGGGAAAGGAGGCCTTCAGCCAGGAGTCCTGTCAGAGTCTCACAGCAGACGGCAGTTAAGAACACCAGGATAATTAAAGATTGCCTATGTAGAGATGCTATTCCTTTTATATGAAGACATTTCAAATAAGAATGTTAAAATATCGATAAATCATACAATCTAAGCCAACCTCAGATGGCCCTATCTCTTTCCTATATGAGAACCTGCAGTTTGTTTTAGGAATCTCACAAGAATCACCATTTACCATAAGGCATTTCAGGTCCCCCTGTGCAGCCCTAGTGACCCATCGTTTCTAAACAGACCACAGTTCTCTCCAAGGGACCTCTGGAAAGAAGGAAAGAAGTGGGGAGTTCTTCCAAAGTGGTGGTGTTTGTTTCTTTTTCCGAGACAGCTATGGCTGTCCTGGAACTCACTCTGAAGACCAGACTGGCCTGGAACACAGAGATCCACCTACCTCTGCCTCCTGAGTGCAGGGATTAAAGGCGTGGGCTAACACTGCCCAATAAATGGGCATTCTTGGAAGCCCTTTGAGCTGTAAATGAGAGCCGTCAAAATGGTGTGTGTGGTTACTGATAAGATTTGTGTGTGACTCTCCCTTGAGAAGCTCACAGGTACACTTGAGTCTGTCCACTCCACCACCACCCCGCACGCCTCTCTTTATTAACCCTCTACATGAACCCTTGTGAAACATCTTCCTAATAAAATCTGGCTCCACTTCATGTTGGCTCACCCTGAGAGTCTTTTCTGTGCCTAAGTCAAGAATCCTAGCTTTGCCTGAGTCATGGGACTGTGTGCTTCTGCCCCATGCCCACACTGCCATCCACAAACCTGGTTTTGTTTTACTCACCGAACCTGCCCTTACTGCCCCAGCTGGAAGTGTAGAACGCCTCCCTGTCACCTCACTTTCCCTGACATGGCCTCACCCTCAACTCTGTTTAATGCATGAGCACACCCCGATGGTCCTCTATCTCCTAATATACTCTGCTGGGCCCATTCTTCTTTATCTGTGTGGCCATGTTGTCACAGTACACAGACATCCATCAGCCTCTGCCTCCCAGTATCGTGTTGCTTTTCACCGCTTCACTCCCCTGCCTCCGTCAGTTCCAACGCACCTCTGTATTCTAGTCGCAGAGCCTTGGTACGCCCAATGCTCACCCCTACACTGCACCTGGACACTCTCCCTGCTCTTCAGGGGGGCTACTTATCATTTTTCCAGGCTCACCTGGAAGACTGCTTCCTTAGAGAAACTCTAAAGCAACTCCCCCCCCAAGACAGTTCCTCTCTGGGTTTCCAGCCCCTGTTTTCCCCCCACCCTAAATAAAACTGCATTAATTCAACGAGTTCATATGTATTGTAAGTCACTCCTCATGTTCATTGTATGTCTTGTTGGATGTTACATGTGGCTGAGAGACATGATTTGTTCACAGTACGTCTACAAAGCCAAGCACTAGCTCTGGCCCAGAAACTATCACAGTGAACAGTTGTTACATGCAGGTAATATGTAATAGGAGATCCATTGTGTCAGTGTCATCTGTCACTACTCTGCAGGTGCTCTCCTTATCCAGATTCCACAGGACCCCTTAGCTGCCTCACCTTATCTGCAGAATCTCACCTGAGTTCACATTCTGGGTCTCCTTACTAGGTGTGTGGCAAATCAGTCAAGAGGGGAAGTTTACAGGACATGGGTGCCCTGGTGCAGTGGAGGGCTGTAGCCAAGGGGTAAGCCAAAGAGATGTGGGACCAGTTTGTTTGTTTTTAATGATCCCAGGCAATGCCTGCATTCTATGATATTTGATTTCTATAAAACTATAAGAGAAACTGAAATCTGGACCAAGGAGGCAAGAGAAACTCCAGAGCAGAAGCAGCTGCTCTTAGAGTCTTGGTACCTCAGAGGCTGACTTAGTCTGTACTAATTCCCAGCAGAAACAAGTGCTCTGAGAACGGGTGAGTAACATAGTGGTTGCGAGGGTTCAGCTTGATTGTCAACTTGAAGAAATGTAGAATCCTGGCAGAAACATCCTGGGTGTGTCAGTGAGGAATGTTTTGGATTGGGTTGATTGATTTAGGAAGACCCACCCTAAATAAATGTGAGTGGCATTGTCCCATGGGCTGGAATCTTGGGATGAATTCAAAGAAAGGCAAGCTTGAGCAGCAGCATTCATTTCTCTCAGCTTCCTGACCGCCGATGCGATGTGCCCAGACGCCTTGCATTTCTGCCGCGTGGCTTCCCCACCATCGCAGACTGTGTCTCTTTGGACTGTGAATCAGAACAAAGCCTCCCTCCCATAAGTCGCTTCTTTTCAGGCCCATGGTCACAGCGACATAACTGAAACACACTCTGCTCATGCCCCTCAGCATATGACTGGCCCCGCATAGAAGTCAAGCAATAGCTTTTGTCACAGGACCTGGGAGCAGTGCCACTCACATCCATGGTGAGATGCAGCAGGACCTCAGCAAAGATCCTAAGGTGGTGGCCTCTGGATAGTGGTCTCTCTGGTGACAGTGGCGAACATCACTGTTCCATCTCCTCATAAGCGCTCAGCTGCTGGAGGGGTTCCTGCTGGGCTGCCCTCTGTTCTGCTCTCCCACTGCTAAATGCATGGTGGTCTCATCTCACTGGCTCCTTGCCTGCCGAAGTCTCTTAATCTGCCTTCCCAGCTTAGCCCTATGTGACTACTACTACTGAAGAAGTTATTAGAGTTTCTTGATAAGCCACCTCAGAAGGCCTTTCCCAGGAGCATAAATACATGGCTCTGGGCTATATCCTCCCTCTACGTGGCTATCTGACCTCTGGGCAGTGAGAACACAGAGGACATGTGGGGATTTCACACTGATTGCAGTCTTCCTGAGAGCAGCATTCTCAGGACCTCTATGGACTTTTGATGACCTGCTGAGATCAGCTGTTGACAAAAGAGTGTATCTTCATTTCAGCACCTGTACCAGAAGCCACCATGCAAAGCATGTGTCAATTATATACGCTAGGTCCTTGAACGTTCACAACATCTCTCATTGGTGATTTTATTGTTGTTGCCGGTTTGATTTCTTATGCACAGATGCTCAGACCCAGAAGCATAACTAAGCCCTCCAAGTCTGGCCGAAGACAGAGCATGAGAAAAGATCACCCTCAGAGGACGAATATGTCAGAATTATTAGGAGGATGCCCCAGAGGAGTGTGGTAATCAGAGACTGTGGGCACCAGCCCACATTCCTTATTAGACCAGCTCAATCAAAAGCCAAAGGGAACTAGAGAAGGCTTTGAGGTCTCAGGTGAGACTAGGGAAAAAAAGAAGAAGAAACCTCACTAATATCAAAGGTCATCTCATGGAGTCGTGATATTCCAGGCAGAGGCAAGGCTGAGGTAGGGACTAACAGGAAATGCTAATTGTTTGGGGGTTGTTCTTTGACTCACATTGGTGCACATTGGTGGCATCTCTAACTGGATTTTATATAACATTTCCTGGGGAGATAATGAACTGATATCACTTCATATAGGACACAAACAACAAACCAAAGAAATGATTTCACCCAACTTCAGCTGGTAAAGCACTGGATTTCTTAGGGTTACTTCTAAGACCATTGGTGAAAAGCCTGCCTCGGCAAGGGTGACAGCCTGTGTGTCATAGTTAGGCTTTCGTTGATGTGAAGAGCCATCATGACCAAGGCAACTCTGATAAAGGACATTTAACTTGGGCTGGCTTCAGTCCATTATCATCATGGTGGGAAGCCTGGCAGCTTCCAGATATGGCACTCTAGAAGGAGCTGAGGATTCTACTTGATCCAAAAGCAGCCAGAAGACTGTCCTCTGTAGGCAGCTAGGAGGGTCTCTTTCAACACTGGGTGGAGTTTGAGCATAAAAGAAGACCTCAAACACTCCCCCAACACACACACACACACACACACACACACACACACAAAATGACACACTTCCTCTAACAAGGCCATACTTCCTAATAGTGTCACTTCTCATGAGCCAAGCATATTCAAACCACCAACCATGAAAGTTCCAGCTCTGTGGGGGATTCTCCTTTTCCGGTGATTGTTACTGGGCATATAACCTTGGCAATGGTATTGTGAATTTTTGTTTCAGGAGTTTTCTGGGTTTTGTAATTTGCATTTATTTTGGGGGGAGTTGTAACTTTAATTTTTTTCAAAGCCTACTTTTAAGTATTAAAGTATTAAGTATTAAGTTCTTAAATGCTTAACCTCCCTTCTAGCCCACCACCCATCAGAGGCAGTGGAAAAGAAAGGATATGGAGGAAGTGGACCTGCTTAGAAATTGTTCTTTGGAGCCAATCCCATCTGTCTTGTCAGGAAATCAGCAGTTCAGTTCACAGGTCAGCAGAGGCGGCTCGATCCACTTGCAAACACTCCATGGATACACCAGCAGTCCAGTTCGGTAGAGGCAGGATAGCAAACATGAGTCAGCAGCAGTGGCACTAACTAGCAGAGACAGCCAGGACTCAGCTGAATTGATACAAGTCAGCAGGAGGGACCAGAAAAAACAGGAACTCTGGGGGAAGTTCTCCACTGCGCCTCTCTGAGCAAAGTCAAGATTAGGGAAGACTCGATTAGGAAGACCAGCAAGCCTCAAGTCCCTCTCACAAGCCCCTCCCTCCAAACATCACATGTCCTCCAAGGGCCTTGCCTCAGCACTTGTGGCTGTCTTAGCTGACATCACTCTGCCAATCAGCCTGAGCCCACAAAAGCAGCAAGAAGCCACAACACACCACCAGAAAATTTTTGAGGCATTTCTCTTTATGGAGTCTGACAAAAGGAGCTCAACTACTCAGTGTATGGAGGACCAATACATGCTTTTGTTAGCCAAGAATCTTTTATCATGTGTCCTTTCATCTGTTTGCTTTAGCAGAACCTCCTTTCACCTGTGTCTGCTTCAGGAAAACACTCCTTCACATGTTTCTCCAGCAAAACACCATGCAACGCTACTGACTTCCAAAAAACCCTTAAGTTTCCACTTTAAGGGGTTATTGCCCATTTCCTTTACTGCATTATCTTATGATACTCTTGCATTCCTCCAAGAAAAAATGTTGCAAATGGGGCTATAGCTCCAGAGCACTAGGGAATCCATCGTGGGTTCCACGTTCTTCCTTCAAGTTTGCTCTGCCACGTTTTCCTGTAGATTTGCTGACAGTTCATGGCCCCATTCAGACTAAGGCTAAAGTCACTTGAGTGGCCTTCCTTAAGGCAGAGGCTTCCAGGGTTCAGGTCATGCCATGACTGAGAATTGAGGTCCCAGAACATGTATATCCTGGCCTTGTTTCCTTTTCCTACCTCCCAGTGCTTCTTACTTTCCAAACTCTCTGTTAATAGCTTGTATGGGAGTACGCTTGTCAGCCAGGCCAGTCATCAGCTGCTCCCACCTCCCACTGGCGAGACCTATGATGAGGGAGAATGACCTGGGTCAGGAATGTGTTTGGTGTTTGTTGGACAGTACATGCCTGGGTGTGATCCGTCTTCTTCCCTCACAGTCCCATTGTATATAGAGTCACGTCAGCCAAGGGTTCTTTGTGATTGCAATTGAAAAGTCATAAGGAAGGGTTATGTCCTATGCCATCACAAAGTGACTCCAAGAATCCCAGTTCTTTTTGGTCTACTGTCCATCTTGGACCAACTTCCTCTCTTAGTTGGACTCTTATCCAATGGTTCTCAACCTGTGTGTCATGACCCCCATTGGAGTCATATACCATATATCCTGTATATCAGATATTTACATTATAATTGATAGCAGTAGCGAAATTATAAACCAGCAACAAAGTAATTTTATGGTTGGGGGGGGTCACCACAACATGAGGAATTGTATTAATGAGTCATAGCATTAGGAAGGTTGAGAACCACTAGATTTTCCACTTACAAATAGCCCACTGAAATCTATCCCATATTTAGTAGTCAAGTGATCATTTTAAACCATCTCATGTTCTCACTCCTAAACTTCATCCCTGCCACAAGGCTTACCATACACCTATGTTCCTCACCCCATCCTCTGAGCCCAGAGTGGACCCCTCACTTTACCAGAGCCATCCATTGTTTCCTGCTATTCTCAACCACACAAAACCCTTCTCGTATACTCTGCCCCCAGTTCCACTGGCTGGTGCTCAGGTTCCACAGCATACGGAGCATGAACGTCTTTATGCTCACAGATATGCACATGGGGAAGCTGGGATGTCAAGCATACAAGGTTGTTCCCTCAAGGGAAGGAATGCAAACCTGATGTCGATGGAGAAGGCTGAAGGAGATGTGCTTTCTAGCCTTCTGACCTTTAGACTCTCTGTATGGACAGAGATTTTCCAACACTAGATCCTTCCTCAGACTTTTATCATGATTTTGGTTTTCTCACTCAACCTATAGAACCTATCTATCTTTATTGTCTTCACAAGAGGTTTGATATAGTCATGTATGATCTGTGTTCCTCACGGAGATCCACATATGCTTTGCTGTGTATGCAAGATTGAGTTAGTTATCACCAGAACAGTTTTCACCAAATTGTGCTGTGATTAAATAAACCCTAAAACAAACCTCTTGGGGGCCAGAGTCCTGAAGTTTGGAACAATCCTTATACTGAGTTGGTTGAGCCAAACCGCCTTCTTGTATCTCCTGGTGGCTCATGACTATGTTGGCTGTGAAGGTTTCAGAGACCTCTGCACCATGGAAGCAGTGTCTATGTGATACTCCTGCCTGAATCTGTTCAACTAGAACCTTCCCTGGATAAAACACGCAGCAGCCCCTTGCTTCTGTTTTCTGTAACTTACCTACTCACAAATTAAAGTGCAGAGAACCCTCCAACTGATTGATGCTTTATATTGTATGTCAATGCCCTTTGATTTCCTCTGCTGCCCTAAGTTCACTCCATCTGCTCCCATCCACAAGGACAGAACCCTGGACCTCAACACTTCTTTGTCACTTCCCATCAAAGGAAGGCAATCTATCCAGGCACGCCAAACTTCATTTAAACAAAGGGAATTAGGAAATGGAGTAAAAATTTAGAACTGGAGAAAGCCAGAAAGCAGCCCAAGGACCAGTCACAGAAGTCAGATAAATAACGTGTGACAGGTGATGCTGGAGGTGCTGGTCCAGCGGCTCATGCAACACGAAATGAACTTGCTTAATTTTAAAGGCCTTGTGTCCATCACTCTCAACCAACCTCAGGTGCCTGGGGAAAGCACTAGAAAGTTGTCTTAACACCAGCTTCACCTTGCAGTTGTCAAAGGGTCAGAGCTACAGGTCAGAGCAGCTCTTTATATCCTTGTCCCTTGTATTGTCCTTGATCCCCATCTCTGAGTAGTTATAATACTAATATTTATGAGCATTTGTTGCAAGCCAGACAGTGTTCTGAGCCTTTCATACAGTTAGAGTATATAATTCATACAATAGCTCCATGGAAGGAGAATTGTTATTCATATTTATAACAAAGAAAAAAACAGGTCCAGGAAGTAATTTGTCCAAGGTCACACAACTAATAAAGAAAGCTGAGAGTCACTCCCAGGAAATCTTGTCTCAGAGCTTGTGGTCTTAACCCCTCCATCTTGCATTGCTCAAGCAATTTACCTTGGGAAATGCATACTCCTAGCAGTTCTCTTGTCTCTGTTAGCATTCTTCCTCCCCAGGGACATAGAGTACTAGGATGAATCCCTTCAGTACACAACTTTGCAGAACAAAGGGTACATATGTGCCTTTGGTGAGTTCTTGAAGAAGAATAAAGTTGTGGAGGTGGTGGGGTTCTGGATGAGAGGTTACTGATCACTCTGTTCCTAATACATATAGCTAGTGTTAACCAAGTTCTAATATGTCAGGTACAACTTGAAGTATTCAGATATTAGCAGAAGAGTCTATGCTATCCAGCCTCACAGATGTGCCACCACCCCCACCCCCAAGATCCTCCCCCCTGTAATTCTTACCCTTGTCTTGTTGCCTCCCATGCTGAGTCAGAGCTGACCTGTATCACCAAGAGATCCTGAGTAATGGTGTGTGAATCAGTCACCACCTTCTCCTTGTTTTTGTTTTTTGTTTTTGAATGGTTCTTTTAAAAAGAAGCCAGCCACCACATAGTGACAGCATTCATATGGTCCTCTGGGCAAGGATATGGCCAACAGCCATGTGAGTAAGGCCACCTGGAAGTAGGTCTTCCATCTAAATTTTTAAGTCTTCATATAGCACAGCACCAGCCTTCATGAGCCAGCTTGAGCCAGAAAAGTCGGAAGGTTATCCCTGAATTCTTGACCCATTAAAAACTTCAAGATATATAAAATGATTTTTGTTATTTTATGCCATTAAGTTGGGGGCAATTTATTACTACCCAATAAATATTATATTAACTTAATCATTCTAGTAGCTGTACGAAATATTTTTTTCAGTGCTAAAGGTGAGGCAATTTTTTAATTACTAAAGTGACATAGCTAAGAGAGGGACAGAATTCTTGCCAAGGAAATTCCACCCAGAGCCTACCCTCTTGGAGGTCATGTAACAATGTCTATGCTGTGTGTGGTTTTCAGTTGGAGGTAGAAGTTTTCTGTATGTGGGAAGCCCTGTGATGGGCTTAGTTAATCCTTAGAAATTCTTTATTAAAGGTTAATCATCTCTAGTACCTTTCCTGAGTAATTTTGTCTTGCTGGGTCTAGAACAAGGCCTTCAGGTGATTCTCCACATGTGTTTCAACACCTCATTCACAACCATGATGACCTCATTTGTCTGAGCAGAGGAAATTAGATAATATTGCAGTAACCAAGGATCTCATGGTGTGACCCCAAGAGATTCATTTCCCCTTCTCATCTCGACCCACAGAGCTGTCTTCCTGCATCTGAAAAGCATCATCTGGAAGACACAGCTGTCATAATCACTGCTGCAAGAGAAAAAGGGAAAACACTTGCTCATAAGAGCCACACATATAGAAAGCATCTTTCTTACCCACCTGCATTCACTTGCCAGGTTCAGTCTCAAGATATAGCTGCAAGGGAAGCTACAAAATCTGGCTCATGATATAGCTGTAAGGGAAGCTACAAAATATAGAGAGCATATACATACCAGGGAACCACTGAAATATCTGCCACATATGTTATTTGATTGCTTATTTATTCATCCACTTACTTATTGTTGTGCTGATGACTGAATCCAGGGCTGTGAACAGATGAGGCAGACTCTGTATCACTGAAATACATCTTGGTCCCTTTGCTCATCTTGATTCCTTAGGTAGATGAAAATTATTTAAGGTCAAGGATATCCTTTAATTTGTTCCTTGTGGGCCTGACGATTAGTCTTTGCTAAATAAATTCCTCTAGTGCTGCCATCACTCTAAGGAAGTGGACTGAGGTATAGTGACAGTTTGATGAAGTTGGGCACACCTTGGTTCTAACAGTTATTTTGTGTGCAGAGCAGGAACGGCAGTGGCTACCTTTGAAGGAACAGAGAAACATAGATCACCACAATCGCAGAACAGAAACTCAAAAAATGAGAGCTATTTTTACCTGGTCTAATATCTTTTGACGTTGTGAATTCTGAAAAGAGAAGACAAATGTTACAAATGTAAACACTATTAGAATCTATTTAATCAAGGGTGTGAGAAGGATGAACTTCCAGGACCCCATGAGACCCTTGAAAGAATATGGAAATATTTTGTGTAGGCATGAATGCATGGGAACTTCCTACTCATCTTTTCTAATTTTTTTTTATAAAGGCACACCCAAGAAGTCCTCATTGTGAGATGCTTAGCCATTAAGGATTACAAGAGCTAACATGAACTGAAGACTTCCTGTATTCCTTGTAGGAGGATTCCATAGCTCATTTCACTCTCGTGGGAACCCCATGGAGTGCTGTTATTTTCATCTGTTTTATAGCCAAGGTTCCTGACTGAGCGAGGTTAAGTTGCCAAAAGTCCCACTGCCCATAAGAAGCTGAACTGTTCTTTACTCCAACCCAGTTGGAGTGACTGCAGAACTCAAACCCACGGACACCAGAGCCACAGTCACGTGGGGTTCTGTTAGAAATGCATACTCTTGCTTATATGTGTGTGTGTTCATGTGTGTGCAAGTGCAAGCACAAGTATGTCTGCTTAAGTGTAGAGGGCAGAAGTCAACGCTGGGTGTCGTTCTTCAGGTACCATTCACGTTTTTGTCCCCCTTGAGATGGGGTCTTTCATTGGCCTGAGATTCCCTTAGCTAGCTAGGCTGATTGGCCAGTGACGCTTAGGAACCACCCACCTGTGCCTCCCCAGTGCTAGAACTGCAAGCATGCCCAGCTTAAATCAAAACAAAACATGTGTTCTGGGGATTGAACCTTGTACAAGCACTTTTACAGAGGGGGCTTTCTCTCCTGCCCAAAATTCTGTTTTTTAATGAGCTCTCCAGGTGTTTCCCAGCACTGTTAAAAATTGTAGAAGCCTGCGTTCTACCATTGAGCAGCGCCCCGTCCCACCAGCCTATCCCCCTGGGTTTTATTGTGGGCCTGTATCTCACTAAGTGGGCAAATGAACACCGATGCCATCTTTTGTTCAAAGCCTCTTCTGCCTCTCAGCATCAGAAAGCATCTCCAAAATTATTTAGAATATGTTTTCTTTGCCCTCTTGGAGCTCCCTACGTCTTCAGCTACCTTCAAACTGGATGGCTCAGTCATCAGAACAGAAGATTGGTCAAAACTGAGCCATAGCCCTGACTCTGTGCATGTGAAGGAAAAAGCAGGGGGCGGCTCCCTGTAACGTAGGGGCGCCATTTTGTTGCCGAGCCTATGCATCTTAAACTCCTGTGCTGCAAACAAGTTGGGACCTGGACTCTCTAGGCCCTCTGCGTCAGCCGTTTCTGCCTTGCCCTAACCCCTTATGTATGTTCCCTTCGATATCCAGATGGCAGCAGACACAGCAGTAAAGGTGGCCCCAGGCAGCAGTTCTCAAGCCAGCTGCATATTTGATTAACAAGAAAGCTGGGCAGATGCAGCCTATCACAGAGACAGTGGTAGGATGCCAGCCTGTTTCATCTCTTCTCAGCCAGGAGAAAAAAATGCGTGTTATCCTGATGCCTGGTAAATGAGGCTATAATGACAGCCATGGCGACTGAGCACTGGCTATGGGTCAGGGATCCTGTGTTGTAAAACCTGTTGGTAGAGATAGTGTATGTTCCCTAATTTACACAGAGGCACTCTGAGGCCAAGAATGACAGAATAATGTATCCAAGGGGACAGGGATGAGGAGTAGAAAAAGAGAGAGAGAGAGAGAGAGAGAGAGAGAGAGAGAGAGAGAGAGAGAGAGAGAGAGAGAGAGAGAGAGAGAGAGAGAAGGGTCTATAGGCCCTCTATGCATTCAGCTAATCATTGTCCTACTTAGTGCAAATCAGGATGGTAAAGTTGAACCTGGGCCCAGGCTGGCCAGCAAAGGCTCTTCACGTAGCTGGGATTTACCTTCTGAGCCTGCAGAAAAGCCAAAGTCTGCTACTGGTTCACAACCATTTATTGAGCAGACAATACCTTGTGGTATTTTTTCTGTCATGAATTTCTTTTTACTAATTTAGAGTTTTAAGCACATTGCACTAAAAATCCTGGAGGAGATGGCTTGGTTAGTATACCGGATGGCACACAAGCAAGTAAACACTTAAAGGCCAGGTACAGCTTTGTGTCCATTACCTCAAGTCTGGCGAAGGGGACAGGGATAGGCAAACCCCAGGAGCTCATTGGCCAGCTTACCCTAACCAATGAGCCCTAGGTATAGTGAGACGCTCTGTCTCCAAAGATAAGGTGGAGACCAATTGAGGAGGATACCAACTTTGACCTTAATTCTCTATATGCACACACATGCATACACACTTGCATGCACGCACACATTCATGAGAACACATATTTATATCGTGTGCACATACATATATGTATATATTATCTAATTAGAATAATTATTATTCTGGTCACTGAATTTTCTGATGTTCCCCATAATCTGTGTTCAAGACAAGTGTCTCACTTGTCCTGCTGAACCATACAAAGTAGACACACAGCAGTAAACTATTGGACATATACGGATGAGGACACTGAGACTTGAAAGGCGTATCAGGAAATATAGCTGAGCTCACACTGAAGGTATCTGGGACTGGATTCAATCCCAAGCCTCACAGACACCACAGCAACTTTTCTTTTCTCCTTACAAAGCTTCCTTTTGGCCTTTCTCTGTCTAGAGTCACTGGGTCCTATACCCTAAAGGAGGACTGTGGCCCAAGGTCGACAGGTTTGCTCTCTAGACTGCCCAAGATATCCCCTGGCATTTTCCTGAACTTAACCTAGGTGGCGGAACCTGTGGTTCACAGAGCACAGTGGCTGTGCTCTGGCCTGTAGCAGCCGGGAGATGAGAAGGAGAGGCTGTCTCAACAAATAGGACTCTGAGGCCCTCAGGGAGATGCTGTTCTGCCCTTTCTGAGGTTGGACTGAGGGTACCCAGGTAATCCCAACCTTCTCCCCCTCCCCCTCTCTCCCTTTCTCTTCTCTGGCCCCCAACATCAGCAGTTTGTGGGAGAACACAAACCCCAGTTCTTTGTCTCTCCTGTCATGGGTTTCCCAGCTACTCTCTGCAAAGCCACACAAGTTGTTGGAGGGAAACATGTAGATACTCTTTCAGGGAGCTGATTGGCTTTTTTTCTGTTAGGGGCCTCAGCTGGGTGTTTAATGTTTCCTAGGAAACCATGAATCTTGGGGAGACTAGAAAGAGGTCTAGCTTCTGCCCCATCCCTTACTGGCATACCATGTCTTAGCTCTAGTTGAGGGTCAGAGGGGTCCTGAGCTCTCTGCAGGGTCTACTTTTATTCAATGCCAAAAACTTGGGATGTATTGAAAGGACAACACATGGCTACTAGCCCATTGGCAGCTTGGGATTGTTTCAGAGACTCAAACATAGGACCTGGTAGCCAACTTTGTCCAAAATGTAAGCCATTCTCCAAGAGTGATAGAGGATGATTAATCTCATGTCATCTTTTCATCTGATAGCCCTGGGGTCACTTTCAGGAATTTTGGTCACTCTCTCCCAAGGTAATGGCACCTCAGCTCCAAATATTGGCATTACATGGTTTTAGAGGTCCAGTCACCACCTTGAAAATAGGTTCAAGCCAGGAAGTCTTTAGCAGAGATGTAGTCAAGCTTCCTATTGATTCTGGACCTTGAAACCCAAAGTCTGAAGGATGTGTTGGCTCTGTCACTGTGAATCGTTGGCCCAGGAGGACTGGCCTGAATGTTTAAGGAAGCAGAAGACATAACATTGTGGCGATACGTCATTTGGCCATGAATAGTCATCTATGGACACATAACAAGTTGCCTCAGAACTTAATGACTCAAAAGAGACATATTTATTATCTCATGATAATTGTCAATCAGGAATCCAGACACAGCTCAATCAAGACTTTTGTCTCGGGTCTCTCAAAGGCTGAAATCAAGATGGCAGCCACATCTAAGGACTTTTCTGGAAAATTTCCAGTCATGTGACACTTAGATTCCATTTCCAACTGCTGTTTACAAGTTACGCACAGCTCCTTGCCAGACAGTCCTTCAGATAAATATAATGGAGAGAGAGAGAGAGAGAGAGAGAGAGAGAGAGAGAGAGAGAGAGTGTCATGGTCCTTAACCTAATTATGAAGATATACCCCATGACTTTTGCCATATTCTACTGACTAGGAGTGAGTCATTAGTCTATCCTACATCCAAGGAGAAGGATATGCACAATGCCATGAATATTAGGATCTGAGAAGCACTGGGGTCATGTCAGAATTTACATACTGTAGCCTGTTTGGACTAAGTAGACCACATCTAAAACTGCCTCCATATGTTTGGAGATGGTCAAATACTTGCTGGGAATTCTTTATCCTTGTGCAGCCCTGCTACACAGTTCATGACATTGGCCTTAATGGGTTGGACTATGGTGGAATGACTGAAAAGAAAAGAAAGCAGGTGGAACACAGAGAAAGCCATGGGTTATTCAGTTATTTTAAAAATGTTCAAGGCATTGGGTATATGAAAGTCCACACAGCAGGCACATTCCCTGTCTTTATGGGGCATGATAGGAAGAAGCGTTGCTGTGCACAGAGCAAAGGCAATAGGCAATGACTAGGAAGGCCATGAGCTAGGAAGGTCAGCAGTCACCATAGGGAAACCTTTGTTTTAAGGACGTGAGAAGAGGGAGAAGGTGGCTCCTCTTGCAATGCGAGGGAGAGTAGAAGAAGACGCAGGAGCATCGCTGTGGAAGCCTGGGCGTAAATGAGCACTTGCTCTATTCAGCACCCAGCTTAGCGATCCTACAAAGACACACTACTGTAGGGATAAGAAGAGCTCAGAGTGACCCGATTTGAGTCTCATGACCACTATTGAGGCAAAGGCATGCACCAGCCACCTCGTGCTCCTTACTAGACTAGAGGAGGAAGGTCAGGGAGCCAGGATCAGCTTTATTTAAATCAGTAAAAATCACCAGTGATAGTGGTTCCTTCTACCCACAGGATATTGTATCACAGGACATTTATTCTTGATAGTGGAACCGTCCAACCATAGGATATTCGTCCTCCTACCTGGACTTTCTGCTTGTTTTACGTGGTAGGCAATATCACCTTATCTTTTGCCCACCCCACCCCCCTTTTGGCAGTGGTAGGAACTGAACCTGGGCAAGCCTTCTACCACAGAGCTATAGCCCTAAGTAATCCTCGGCACAAACAGAACACCTTCCACTCCCCGGGCCAGTGGCTTGACTGTAAACACGATACTTATCTTCATTTCTTATTTAATCCTGCACAAAGCTACATTTCAGGAAGTTTTCAAATTGACAATTTTTCCTTACAATGTTTTTTTAAAAAATTTCTCCATTTCAGGTCAGAGAACAATTGAAGGAGAAGATTGAGTGGCCCTTGACTTCAGCTGAGGCTTTATGGCAGAACACTGCTCAGAAGGTTTCTGGAGTCCCTACTGATTCATTTGGTGAGTCCAAATCTCCATCTAAGTTCCCGGAGCAGTGGTCAAATCAACCTTTCCAAGTCTCTCTGTCCAGTAATACATTCAGCAGCATCGTGTGCTTACCTGGAAATTGGCCCTGGTGGGAGTATTTATACCACAGAACTTGGCAAATACCATGGCTCATAGCCTCCCCACACCCGGAGCTCCTGGTTAAACATTTACCTGCCTCTAAGGAGAAGCCTTCGGAAACTGCCTTATTAAATGTTATTTTCTTGTCCTTTAAATTTTGTGGCATCTCTGGGTGATTTAGTTTCTCTGCCTGCTTCTCCCACACCATTACGTTTAACATTTCCCATCCTCAACAAGACTAACAACTCTGTGAAGCAGTTGATATGAATCCCAAAACCCAGGACGATCCACGTAAGAAAATCTCAGAATTCTACAGCGATTTTCTGTCTTCCTGAAGCTTACAAAAAACCTTTTATTATAGCTCAGTTTAGTTCTGGTTAAGATTCATCTTCTTTAGATATGCCTCCACTCTGGTGTTTCCCACCATGATACATTTTACAATGTGATCATTCTTTTCTTGTGACAAATTCACTTACAAGGTCACGAGAAAAAGTAGAAGGGACACAGGAAGGCAAATGGACGGTGACTACAGAGCACAGCACACAGGGGACAGATACCTGGAAGTTAGAGCAAGAGGGGTTGAGTCTCTCTCGCAGTTAGTATTTTGTGTCTAGTCCCCGACATTCATCAAAGAAGCTTAACATCGAACACATTTTCTCGGCAATTTTCTGTAACTATTTTTTTAAAGTGGTAATTTCTTATTTTACTGTGTGTCAAGATCTTCACTGAGGATCAGTTGTTTCGAGGGCTGTACATTCTTCTGAAATCCTTTAT
Organism: Rattus norvegicus; assembly: GCF_021556685.1. NCBI lineage: Eukaryota > Metazoa > Chordata > Mammalia > Rodentia > Muridae > Rattus > Rattus norvegicus. Next base: position 87,550,688 of record NC_141536.1, read on the forward strand.
GTTGAAATCCTGACCCCAGGGACCCCACGAGGGTGACTCTCTTTAGACACAGGTTCCTTATAAAGTTAACAGAAGTCATTATTATGAGCCTCTTCCCACATGGCCCACTGCCATGTAAGAGCAAATGGACACTCACAGTAGGGGGAATGTGTGAAGACAGGGGCGGGACGGTGGGGGTGGGGAAGGTAGGCCACCTGTATGTTGAGGGGAAGGCCTCAGAGAAGCAAATCTGGCTGACACCCTGATCTCAGACTCCCTAGAAACACAGGGAAATGAATTCCTGTTGTTTAGATCACCCAGCCTGTGACTCTTCTCTATGGCAGTCTTAGTAAACGGAGACAGTTTTGTTTGGCAGCTTTTACTGCAAATTGTTATTTATACATTGGATATAAATCCATGTAGGAAGGAGAACTTGGCTGGGGCTACGGTTTGCAGTTCGAAACTTGGTGGCTGGCCTGTTGTGCCATTGGGAACACTTAAGAGGCTGATCCTGGGTCTGGCAGGATGGCTCAGTGGCTATAGACACTTGCTACCGAGGCTGACAGCCTGAGTTAGATTCTGGAGATATACACAGTGGAAGGGAAGGACAGACATCCCCCCACCCCAAACTCATCCTGTAACTTGCACACATGTTCCATAGCACATGTACTCTCTCTCCACACTAAATTTAACATAAAGAGGTGAGGCCTATCCAAGGTTAGGTGGCAGGGGATGTATGCTTTAAAGGGGCAATCGGACCCAGCCACTCCCCTTCCTCTTCACTTCCTGATTGCAATGAAGTAAGCATGTAATCTGCCCCGTATTCCCTCCATCTTGTACTGCACAACTCAGACCCAAAACAACAGGGCCGACCTACCACAGACTGAAACCTACAAGTCTGTGAGTCAAAAATAAGCATCGTCTCCTTGCGAGCGGATTGTCTCAGGGGTTTTGCCACAGAGACGTGCATCTTACTAAGGGAGCCAGGAAGAAACTGAGGCCTTGAGATACCCAGTCAATGACAAGGTGACCTCAAGAGCTGGTCAGAAGTGTGGATGTTTCTGTGGGGTATTTGAGAACCCGTAGCCAAGCAGAGACATACAAGGGGCCATAGGTTCAATGACTCAGCAAATGTCAGCCCTGGAGTGATTGAATAAACTACACCTCTTGGTATTAGTAAGATGGGAAATATCCTTAGATAAATTTGAAGAGGTCCCAGGGCACAAGCCTGTCAGTCTCTTCTGCCGGAAGTGGTTGCTAGTCACTTGTGGGCCTCAGGCTAGCTTGGATTATACTGAAGTCTGTGCTTCCAGTCTCCCTGTGGAATATTCTCTGTTAATTCAACCAATAACCAGACAATTGAGATCAAAACAAAATGCACACAATGAGACTTTGTACTAATAGTTTAGCCAAAACAAAGCTAAGTGAGCAGAAGGGAGAAACTAAAAAGCAAATCAATGGTAAAAATATCCACTAGGCGATTGTCTAGGAAAAAGTTCTAATTATACAAACACAAACACCGCATCTTTGTGAACAAAGAAAGGCCAGTTATGAGTCCTACGAGAGCAAAATGAATCCAAAAGCATTTTAATGAGATACATCAGTGACATCCCGGGGGATTGGGACAAAGGCCCTGGCAGGGGCATCTTTTGATTGGAAGTCTCAAGGCATGTTGTCAGCTGGGGATCTTCAGGACAATAAAGAAGAAGCCAGGCTGGTCAGGCAGATTGCTCTGAGCAAAGTAAATCACTAATCTTTTATAGAATCACTGGGAAAATGTGTTGGATTAGGGTGGGTTTTAGAGGCAGGAGTGGGTCGATGTCAGCCTCAGAAGTAACTTCATAGATGTGAGTCCCCCAGGAATTGGTTGATTTCCATCCATGAGGCTGTCTCTGATGGGCTGACTTTCAGAAATGTGTTCATTGAAGCAAGCTGCCATTCAGCCATTCATCACATTTAAAACAGCTCTTGGTGTGTTTGATTCAAGATTAGAAGCGTCATTGATGAACTAGACAGGTTTAAACCCAGTTCTGGTGGAAGCTTATCAGCATGATTATAGAAAAAACTCGGTTTTCTTAGGAGTGTGGGACATCATGGAGCTTTTCTCTATGTTTTCCCTATTTACCTGTTTATTATCTCTCTCTCCCCTCCACAGACTTCTGGCCTCTAGGACATTGCCTGGTGTACAGTTATTATATAGAGAGTCTGGTCTCAAGACCTTAACCATAGAAGTTATAGGGAAATTTTTGCTTTTTTTTATTTAAAAAAAAAACCCTCCACCCCCACTTCATCTTGGGCCTGGGCTGGATGTAATCATGATAAATGTGCTTGAACTGAGGGTGATTAATGAACTGTAGGACAAGGCTAAGTGCTGGCTGTGCCTGTCGTCTCCCTGGACTGCATCCCACTCCATGGATGCTGCATATACAACCCAATGTGGATACCAATACTTGAAGCATTGGATAGACAGGACACTCCCTGAAAGTGAATTCCAGAAGTTTCTTTAGCACAGTGACCGAAACCTCAGGCTCTCAAAAGTGCTGACATTTGGTTTTTCCAGCTACAAACTCTTCCCCTCTCTCTATAATAACAGCGGAATGCATTCTGTATTTTTTTTAAAAAACGTGTTTTATTTGACTATTCTCTGAGGGTTTCATACAATGTATTTTGATCATGTCTATGACTCCTCTGTCCCAACTTCTCCCCTACCCTCTCCACAACCCCTCCCAACTTCATATATCCTCTTTCTTATATTTTTATAATCCACGAATGGTCCAGCTAGAGCCCATCTTTGAGCATGGATATAGGGCCATCCAGTAGTACATGGGCAATCTGGGAGAGGACACACTCCTAAGAAAACTGACTCTTTCCCCTCAGCCATCAACTGCCAATGCTCTCAGCTAAGGAGGGACCTCATCAGCCACCATCCATATGATAACTTTTTAATCAGGATTAAAGATGTTTTCATCCATGCTGCAGGTCCTTGGTGAGCTCTTTAAGTCCTACCTGATGCTGTACAGCAGTTTTACTCCTCTGGGCACAATCCAACTGTCACATTATAACCACGATGACCATGGCCATCATGGAGCAGAGAGAACCTTGGCCCCTACAGTCCTAACAGTGAAATAAACAAAGCAGCACAGTGATAGTGAGGTCTGTGAATGGTAATGGAATTGTTAATAGTCCACAGTAGAAGGAAGGGGCCACAGGGAATCTGACCTGGGATTGTAGCTGTTAATTCCCTTGCTTCCGGGCTGTTATGTGGTCTGGAGAACTATTAGAATATTTAGGAGGTGAAAGATTAATGGGGAGAGGGACTGTATGGTGGGGCTTCCATGAGGCCATTAGCCACTGTGGGAGTTTGGTGATGCAGCTGTTTCAAGGGTCACCTACACTCCTCTAAGTCATCCCTCATGCATGCTCCAGAGAGGAACTACAGCAAGCTCATTAGTTCAAGTCAGGCTTGGGTGGAGTCACTAGGTTAGTGGGTTCTTGGTACCATAACTGGGGTGAATAGAAGCATTTTTCTAGGAAAATGTATGCAACATGACCGTAAGTTTACTGGGCCCCTGGATCCATGTTTGTTTGTTGTGTACATTGTCCATAGACTGTTTTGTTTCCAGTGTAAGGGTTTTACCCACACTGGGCAACCGTTCAGTTATATTTCAGCCCCCTTCCCCCTTTTCATTTTGATATAAGGTCTCCTTAAGTTGCCTGGCCTTGAACTCACCTTTTATCTAGAGAAAGTCTTAAACTTGACCATCCTGCCTCAGCTTCCCAAGTAGCTAGGATTTTAGGCCTGTGTCTCCAGGCTCTTGGGGACAGACGGTTGACTAAAGAGATGACTTTGTCATAGGAAAAAGAGAAGTTGAGGTAGAAGAGACCATTGAGCACGATCCACCAAACAACCACATTACAGATGCACTTTCCAGAGCTAGAAACAAGTGAGTGGAAGAAAGGCGGTAACTCAGTGTCTAACCTCCGTTCCCTCACCCAATGTCGAAACAGAGGTTATCGTGCCAGTCTGACATTAAAGCTGAAGCAAAGCCAACAGTCAAATATAGAGAAAACAAAAGTACAAAGGAACTTTATAGAAGCCATATTTTCAGTAGCTTACAGCCCAAGGCATTCTTTTTTTTTTTTTTTCCGGAGCTGGGGACTGAACCCAGGGCCTTGCGCTTGCTAGGCAAGCGCTCTACTACTGAGCCAAATCCCCAACCCCAGCCCAAGGGGTCCAAATGCAACCTACCCAGGATTGGATGATCTTCTCCTACAATTGTGCTGGGTTCCAGTCTCCAGAGGGCAGTCAGCGTCCACACAGGACCTACAGAAAACCCAGAGAAGGTCTGAAGGAGTCTAGCTGTGGTCACTTCTGCATATGGAGAGTCTTTGGAGCTGTAGATCCACAGCCAGGAGGAAAATAAAGTGAGTGCTGTAAAAGTTAATGGCCTCCCTAAAGATGTCCACTTCCTAAACCTAGAATTGGTGAGTCTGTGATTTCGCAGGTGTGATTAAGTCAAAATTCCTTAGACTCATGGTTGAGGGTTGCTTTGTGGCTGTGTATAATAGATGGAGGTGGGAGAATGAGAGAAGGAGCCCTGAGGATAGAAGTGAGAGCTGGGATGGCGTGGCTGCGAATCAACCAAATGGCCACCCATGGAAACCAGAAAAAGCAAGTAAACGTGTCTCCACTGGAGCCCAGAGGAACAGCACACTTGTGCCAACGTCTTGATTTTGATCCCAGTTTACTTCTGACCTCCAGAGCTCTGAGATGATAATGAAGCATTGCTTTAAGCTACTACCTTAATGGCAGAATTTCTCAAAAGAGTGACTACCGCCTAGAGTAAGAACCTTCTATTTTCTGGTGAACTTGATTCTTTTCAGAAATCATGGCTCCAGTCTCCTCTTGATTCTGCAGAAACAAAAGGCTTCTGTGTTATATTAGTTATAGTCAGGACAAAATACAGCTCTCTGGCAGAGCGCTGCAAACTCTGTCTCATGGGTGCTTCTGGGTCCGTGCGGCTCTGTGCCCATCTGTTAGCATTCAGACTCTGCCCTCCCCTAGCCCTGCCTGCTCCTTCCCAGAAAACTACTTTTTAAAGAATCTTTCGCAACTGGCTTCCCTATAACTTGGGCCAGTGGGCATTATTAACAGAAGGTGAGAAAAGCGAGAAAGAATACTCCCATTTCTTTTTCTCTGCCTCTAGTAGATTCTCCAACGGTGGCTGTACTTTTTTTTTCCTTTGTCTCCCTTCCCTGTTGGGCAGCATTTCTTTCTGTAGGCTCCACTGGGTACCAGCCAGCCTGGTTTGGGCTCCTTCATTGGTCATTCATTCCTGAGAATGCAACAGCTTCCTGCAGTTTCTAACTTCTGGGTGGTTTAGCTTCTCAGTTTCTCTATTACCTGGCGAGACAATTACCGTACCACCTGCCCTTTGTTAGAAATACCTAGAGTGGAGCTGGGGAGATGGCTCAGTGGTTAAAAGCACCGACTGCTCTTCCTTCCAGACATCCTGAGTTCAATTCCCAGCAATTATATGGTGGCTCACAACCATCTGTAATGGGATCTGATGCCCTCTTCTCGTGTGTCTGAAGACAGTGACAGTGTACTCACATATATAAAATAATAAATAAGTCTTAAACAAAGAAAGAAATACCTAGAGTGGTTGCTTCCTTGCCTCGGTCTACTTCATGAAAACAATTCATCCAGTCTTATGGTTCCACATTCTCTTCATGCTCTAGAAATGTTGGCTCTGTCTTCTGGGACTTTGATAGCAATGACAGCTGAGCTCAGCTGGCTTTATTATTTTCTTCAGTATTCTTTTATTTACTAAGTTTGTTTCTTTTTGAAACCGGATCTCATGTAGTCCACACTGTCCTTGAACTTGCTATGTCTTGGAAGATGACTCAAGATCTCCCTGCTTCCACCTCTTGAGAACTAGGATTACAGACTTGGCCACCATGACCAACTTCGCTTGATTTAAAAGAAGGGGCGAGCAAGCCCTGCCTCAATGGCTCACTGTTCTTACTCCTCTGGCTAAGTAGATGTGGTGTTGAATATCTTCATCCATGTGCACCATAGCAACTCACAAGGACGACACACAGAGGCGGGCAGGAAGTCAATCCATGTAAGTATCCTGATGCCTTCTGATTGTTATGTGATGAAGAAAGGCCATCTTGCTTGAGTGTGTGCTATTTTTTTTCTTGGTTAAGCAGTTGACATTAATGCACAGTGATGCTAAGAGGTACTGAGACTGGTATACATGCATTCCTATATGTGCTTCTGAGCTCCCAATCATGTGGCTAGTAGATAAGTGTGTTTTACTGGTCTTTTCGGTTCCTTTAGTGGTGATCCCTTGAGATCAGGACCTTTCTTTTGCATAACAAATTCCTACCTCCTGGCCTCTACTACATTTTTTTTTGCAGAATAAATGATAGAATTGGAAAGCTATGATGTGTGCAGTTTGTTGCCAATGTGGGCCTGGGGAACTAGGAGGCCTTGGGGCCTATTGACCTGATGCTTTGGGCATTAATCACATTAAAACCATAGGACTGTAATGCTTTAAAATTACTCATTTAAAGTTCTTACTTTCCCTAGTGAAAAGCTAAAGTGAAACCAGAAAAGCCACCCAGGAAGCTGGTGAAAACCCAGGATCAAAATTCAGGTCCACTGGCTATGCTTATTCTCCTGCTCTGAGCCCATCACCTATCCCCAGACTTTATAGCCATGGCTCCAGTCATGCCAGCTCTGGGCTCTATGAGCTTTTTGGGTCTCTCTATTCTTCCTCTCTGAAGGCCTGGATTTGGAGTGCCTAGCCGAATGTGCTAAGAACTCACCAGGAAACATCCTTCATTGGGTTCCATGGGGACAGTTTCTAGAAAAGCCTGCTGTTGTAGCACCAGCCAGAGAGCAAAGATAGTTAGATATAATACCAGCAGAATTAGGTTTGAAGTCTCTTACTTCCTTTCCCAACTCCTGGTCCATTCATAACACATTGATGCAAAAAGCTGAAGAAAGTGGGGTTCAAAAACAAGTTTGGGACCTGAAAGATGGCTCAGAGGGTAAAGCCTGACAAACCGAGTTTGGTCCCCAGAAACTACACAGTGGAAGGAGATACTTCAGTGAGATGTCTTCTGACCTCCACATGTCCAACACACACACACACACACACACACACACACACACACACACACACACACTTTTAAAATTAGCCTTGACAGTATGTAGGGCAGGCCTGTGGCTTGAATGAATCTCTCTTCTGCTTCTGTGTGAAAACTCGTCATGATGACCATCTTGTCTGAGGTGGAGGAGCTAGAACAGAACGGCATCAGCACCTGGCTGGATTGCTAGCAGTGCCTTCCTTCCAAAGTCAAGCAAGCAGGACATGCTTCATGTCTGCCCACTACTCACGTAGTTGGGAATGGCTGACTCTAACTGTATCCCTCAGAAAAGGCAGTCCTCTGAGGAAGGGGCAGTGAGGGCGAGGGGTGAAAGCTGATGGATGGGGTAGGAAGAATTGGGCTCCAGTGGAGAAGCTGGTGAATAGTAAGAGGAGACTGGGTGAAGGGAATGTGATCTTGGACCCGGACTTCTGGATTCAGAGTCTTTTTTCTTTTCATGAGGTGTCTGGGCACAGTCATGAGATGATGCCTTCAAAGAGTTAGCCCAACCCTTGGCACACAGCAAGTGCTCAATACACATTTATTTCCCTCTATACTGAGATGGTGAGAAGATGGCCAAGCAGACTCTACCTAGGAAGCTGCAAAAGGCTGCAGTGTGAGGCTATCTTCTACATGCAGAGAGTTGGCTAGAGAATACAGCCTTTGTCTGTGGGGCTTTCTCTGTGGGGAGAGAACATGCCCAGTAGAGCCCACCAGCCACCTGCCGAGCGCCTGTTCCCTCCCTCCCCACGCAGACAGATCACCCTTGTCAGATGCAGCAGCAGCCTGCTTCGTCACCGTAATTGCCGTGTGCTTTGCGTTCATCAAGTAAACAGCAGGGACTCCAAATTAAATTCCAACATGCAATTTATTCAAGATATAAGGCCGATTGAGGGACTCTCTGCAGAGCCCTCTGCCTCCTCCTTCAGATGTAGAATTCTGCTGTTGGCCTGCCTGCCCCACACGAGATCTCCAGAGACTAAGGCTAAATGGGGCTCTCCAGGCTGCTGGCCAGCTGCCCTTCCATTTTCAAGATGGACTAGCTGAGGGAAAGGGGAGGGCCTTAGACATGAGAAGAGGCCTGTGGTCTGGCTAGTGTTGTCTATCTTTGAGTATTATGTGTGACAGTGTGCATCTAATATAGCCTGGGATGACAAATGAACCAGAATGAGCGCTGGTAAGGGCTGTGGGAGTCTCATTTTGACCATCAGTGTTATCTCATCAGGATTCATTAGTTTGACGGAAGCTTTTGAGCAGAACTAGGGGACCAGTCCATTCACTGATGCTTTACGTGAGTGATCTGGCCCTTCTCAGTAGACCCACGTGCCATGGGGTCTCAGCTTGCTTCTATCCCCTGCTTTCTACAACAGCAAAGCATTTCATGACACCCAGTGAAGATTACAGTTCATCAAAAGTCACTGGCATGCAGAAGCGATTTGATGCTAAGGGCGGTAAGGTCGGGATGGTCCCTTGGCTCAGTCCCTTCTCAGTCCTACTCCAACAGTCAGTGTGTAGGGAGTCTGCCATGACAGCCTCTCTCCAATGGACCATGTGCTGAAGCACTACCCATGACCTATGGTTGTTTACTGCCAGAGACTAGTCCATCCCAAATAAACCCTCTGGATACAGTTGAGAAGTGAGGGATGCCAAAATAGCATCTAGGGTGAGGTGGGAACAGGACTGGAGTCCTAGAGACGGATGACTCAGAAGGAAGAGATTCTGAGAAGCTGGCCCAGGACCCAGCTCTTGTGATGTTTAGAAGTAAAACATCAGGGCCTTGGGAATAGATTGATTCTGAGGGCAAGAAATCAGCTAATAACCCAGGGGGGGTGAAGCATCCATTTCTGATGGGGAGCTAGAGGCCACTTCCAGCTAGGCCTGGTGCTATCATTAGGAAATGAGGCAGGGTCCAATTTATAAGGTTTTGTGCAAAGCCTTTACAAATAAGACAGAACCCAGGAAGAATTCTTTCCATGTGGATCCTTACTTGTAATTTTCTTTTTATTTAAACTTAAAAAAAAAAAAGGAGTCTGTGTATCTGTGTGAGTTCACACCTGGTATCCAGAAGAGAGTATTGGATACCTGAGAGCTAGAGTTACAGGCAGTTTGAGCTTCCCAACAGGGAGCTGGGAACTGAACCCAGATCCTCTGCAAGAGCACCGTGTGGTATTAACCACTGAGCCATCATTCCCAGCTTCTAACTTTTATTTGCTTGTTTTGCTATAGATGTGAGGATGTGTGGAGGCCAGGAAGCTAGAAGGGGGTCTGTGGGAGGAGAGAGAGGAAGAGGCAGAGAGTGCTAGAACTCGTGTGGTTTGGGAGTGGAGCTGGAGAGATGGCTCCGCAGTTAAGAGCATGCGCTACCCTCGCAGAGAGCCCAGCTCAGTTCCCAGCCCCATGTCAAGTGGTTAACAGCTGCCTGCCGCTCCAGCTCCACTGGATCAAGCTCCTGTGGCCTCTGAGGGCACTGCATTCCCATGCGCACACAGAGACACGCACAAATCGAAGAAAGTAGATGCTGGGAGTAAAAGTGAGAATGAAGAACAGGGAGGTAGAGGAGAGGAGGAGGGCACGAATGATCATCCTAAACCAGAATGAGCAAACTTTGCTACTTTGTAAACTATAAGAATAAGCATATGAGGGGCTGGAGAGATGGCTCAGTGGTTAAGAGCACTGACTGCTCTTCCAGAGGTCCTGAGTTCAATTCCCAGTAACCACATGGTGGCTCACAATCACCTCTGATGCCCTCTTCTGGTGTGTCTGAAGACAGCGACAATAAATAAATAAATAAATAAATAAATAAATAAATAAATAAATAAATAAATAAATCTTAAAAAATAAAAAGTGTATGGACAAGCTACTTTGGCAAAGAGGGGAGCAGGAAAATCTGCTTGTTCCTGCTGTGGCCTCCAGACTCGGAAGCCCCTGCCACCTTCAACACCCATTATACCTGTCATATTATACCTCTCTCTTTCCTTTCCAAAAGCATCTGTAAGAATCAATTTACAAATGTGTGTGTGCCCGTGTATGTATGTCACAGAATGCTTGTGGAGATCGAGGACAACCTGGAGCTGACCTCCTTCCACCATGAATCCCAGGGACTCAATTCAGGTCATCAGACTTGGCAGCAAAGTGCCCTTACTCACGTAGCCCTCACACCAGTCACAAGCTCACCGGTTGCTCTCTTTTGATTGTGCAGGGCCTGATAGCAGGGCCTTAGCCACCGTTTGGACCCCAGGTCCCAAGGAGTCTGAGAAAGAGACTTGAGGAGGCAAGACTTCAAACCATAACTCTCTAAAGATGGAAAGGACATTCAAAACTTGCTGGCTCGACTCCATTCTCGGATATAAACCCTAAATAAATAAAAGCAGGGAAAGGAGCTGTTATTTTTACATGCACGTTCATAGCAACATTAGTCATAATAGCGAGAAGCAGAGAAACAATCCAAATGGCCACCAATGGGTGAATGGGTGGAGCATGTGGTATTTCTATACAGTAGAAGGCCATTCTGAGGCTCACCACATGGATGAACCTTGCAAACAGTAAAATAAAGCAGACACGGGGCTGGGGATTTAGCTCAGTGGTAGAGCGCTTGCCTAGGAAGCACAAGGCCCTGGGTTCGGTCCCCAGCTCCGAAAAAAAAAGACCAAAAAAAAAAAAATAAAGCAGACACAAGAAAAAAAAGTCTTACCTGATTCCACTAGAGCAGAGATAAATTAAGACTTCAGATTTAATAGTAGGTGTTAAATGCTTACTAATTTCCAAAGTATATGTTTCCCTAGTAACAGCTCCTAACCATTCCCCCCAATATACACTGCACAAAACAAACAAAAAAATAGCTATTAATTCAAACCAGACCGAGGGTCTCTCAGAATAGCTTCTCAGTTCTTAGCCTATCGAATAGACTTCTAGTAGACAAAGTTGGACCACATGCTGAACTCTGAGGACACAGCTACTTTGCTTGCTCCAAAGAGCACAAACCTTCTTGTCTTAGAAACTCATCAAGCAAGGAGTGGGTGTGTGGGGAGGGTGGAGGCAGAGATTCAGGAACGGGAGGAAATGACAACAGAGAAAGAGGGTCTTCGATGCAGACAGAGGGTGGAGGCCAGGGGAATCCTCTTTTCAAGGCTAATTCTCCCAGGAACCAAGGCATTCTTGAGCTCCATAGGAGCAGTCTGTTCTGGGCTGATGTGGCCTGTTTATAGTTTTCACTCGACTGGCACTTACCTAGTTAATTTAAGTCTCAAGATGCCAGTAAGCAGAAGGGGCCACTAACTCAGCTTTCCACTTTCCAGTGTGGTTTCTCACTCCATCCCTTGGTCACACGTGTGAGGGGAGGAGACAAGCGCCCACTCCCATCTCCATGAATTGCCAGTCACTCATTCTCACAACTTCCCTTTTATGAACATCTCTCTGGGCAGTGGGACTTTTTGTTCAAGGTCAAATGTAATAGTCGTAAATGTGTCTCCAAAGGTGTGTCTTCCTATTTTTCAAAATGAATTGTACCAGCATACATTGTCCACTGAGCTCTTTTGCTTTCCAAAGTCATGCGAATTTCTTTTACTGGCACACTTGTCCCTGCAACCATAGGAAGGTGTGGGCCATAAGAAGAGTGGTCCAAGGACGCCAAAAACAGTTAGAGTCTTCTCAGACCTACCTAAGGGACCTTGATCTCCGTCATACAGTGGCTTTCAGAACAGGTACTTGAACCACAGTTGTCAGTGCTATTAGTCTGTCCCCACCCCATGTGTGGTTAGATGCATACAGGTGGTCTTGCAGTCCCCACTCGAGTCCCCTTGCAGCAGCACTACTTTGGGAGACTTCATGAAGTGGCTTCCAGCCTTCTTTGCCTGCTGGCCTTTCTTTCTGTGTCGCACACTCCAAGCAGTCATTCTTAGGAACTATGGCTAGGTCTTCTAGCTGGAATTTCCCAGTCATCAATTCACCAGCTCCTCCCATATCACTCTAAGCCCTAATTTCCATATTAAATCCCTTATTCCTGTAAAGACTGTCATGGCTCTAACTGATCCCAGAGAACACAGCAGGCAAGTACAAACACCATTTTCCTGAAAGAGCCACTTATTAATCTAAGCCAAGCTAGCAAGTGGGGTCAAGACATTTACATCCAGACATTTCCTGGTGATTGATTCCGGCTAGAGCGATGAGTTGTGAAAGCAGTTTATGTTGTACGCACAAGGAGGCCAGCATGAATCTTCTCTCTATAATTTCTGTAACTTTTTTTTCCTGTTTGAGCAAGGGGTCAAGAACTGGAGCAATCACTCACTAGGTCCAAGAAAAACCTGTGGTTCTATACCCCTTAAGTCGTGAGGCACATTTGCATGCTCTTAGTAACTCACAGAGCAGTATATCCCATTGTTATAAGACAGTAACCACCTCAAGTTCGCTTGCAAAAGAGTCATCATACTAAGTAAAGAATCACACTGGATGCAGGGTCAGCAGGCATAAGAGCCATTTCAATCCTTGACATTTGGTCCTCACACTTGAGCAATGCTATTTCTTTTCTTTTCTTTCTTTCTTTCTTTTTTTTTTTTTTTGCAATGCTATTTCTAATTCCAAGCTATTTCTTAAGATGACATACCTGAGATCACATAAGAATAAAACTCTTAGCACACCTCCTCAAGTTCCTGTGTACTACTTGGACCTAGGAGTCACTGCCACTCATATTAAATAGTAGTGATATTTTGTCAAGAGTGGACTCTGGATACTTAACTCTTCAGGAGTCTCAAAGTAGCCATAGCTGAAGTCCCAAGGACACCAATATCAAGATTCCAAGTGCGTGTGGCTCCAACTGGAGAAGGATATTCTAGATATCCAACAAAGGGTGCGCTACTGGAAGGTGTGGCAAAAACCAAGGCCATAGACTCGGAATATGCCTTGGGGTATTGAGAGTTGGCAAGGTGACCCAGAAAGTTGGAGCACTGTGAGGGGAGAATAGAAGACAAGGGTAGAAGGATCATGGGGGAGCCAGATGGGATCCTGTAGAACATCGTTTTGATTTCTATCCTGAGTGAAGGGAGCATCATTCAGTGATTTTGAGAATAACCTAAGGGAGGCAATGCAAATTAGATGACAAGGACTGTGTGTGGATGAGAAATGTTCTTTCCAGAGGAGCAACATCTGGACCTCTCATAAAATTCTCGCTTGAGAATGGCAGGGGCTTCTCTAGGGATAGAGCGTGAATGTAATCTACATACTAAAAGAAGAATTCAAATATATTTGGTGACTATCACCCCAATCCTCTTCTGGTCCTTCTTGTTCACATAGCTGATCTACATGGCAGGTAGGTGAGGCTATGGTGTGTTACACTGATAATTCAATGAGGGTTTTTACCTTATTCTATCTGGTCTAGCTCATGAACAAAAGACACAGAAACCTGATGTCTTAGTTAGGGTTTTAATTGCTGTGAAGAGACACTGTGACCAAGGTAACTTGTATAAGGTACGACACTGAATTGGGACTGGCTTGCAGGTTCAGATGTCCAGTCCAGGCAGTTGTGGAGCTGGAGAAGAGCTGAGAGTTCAGCGTCTTGATTAGAAGGCAGCCTGTCTTCCAGGCAACTAGGAGGAGTCCAACTCCACAATGACAAACTTCCTCCAAGGTCATATCTATTCCAACAAGGTCATACCTCCTAATAGGGCCATTCCCTGGGCCAATTTTATTCAAACCACTACATTCCACTCCCTGGCCCCCTTAGGCTTGTTCAAACACATAAGTATATGAGAGAAATACCTAGCTATCACATAATGCAGAATACATTTAGTCCAACTTCAACTGTCCTCATAGTCTATAACAGTCTCAACAAATGTTAAACATCCAAAGTTTAAAGTCTCTTCTGAGATTCATCCAATCACTTCACTGTAATCTCCTATAAAATCAAAATAAAAAACAAATCACATACGTCCAACATCACAGGATATACATTACCATCCCCAAAACACATAGTGAGGAAATACTGGACCAAAGCAAAACCAAAAACCAGCTGGCCAAACTCCAAACTCTACATCTCCATGTGTAGCGCCCACCTCGGCCGGCAAGGAAGACGCAACACGGTTGGATTCTTCTCAACAGCCTTTACTGCAGGACACCTTCATTGTTGACACAGGGAGGCGGCGGCGGCGGCAGCAGCCAGCCCTAAGTGTTACAGCTCTAAGTGTTACAGCTCCAAGTGTTACAGCTTCAAATGTTACCGCATCGAGCGGCAAAGCCACTCGCCTTATATACACAACAGTATGCTAATATTCTTTCAGGGATTGGTGGGGCACAAGTCACCCCACTGTCATCCCAGCTACTTGTCCTCCAGAGATTGGTGCGGCATGAACTTCCATTAGCATAGTACCGCCCCAGCCAGACTGACGTCAGGTGCAAAACCCCACGCATGCGCAGTACTGTTGTTCACCACAGGAGGGCGCCAGATTCACCTCATTATCATACAGCTGCCCTGACAGGGGACAAGCCTGTGCATGCGCGGTAAGTTATTCACATTTGGACGGGGCTGGCTGTCGGTGCCATCTTTACTTCGCCGCGCCGCTCCCTACATCTCCCCCCTTTTTGTTTAATAAAATGACTGGTCTAGATCTGGGTGTCACGTCAACCTTGTCATTGCTCCTGTCTTAGGTCGTTCCTTATGATGACTCGGCCTTACCCGTCGCTGGGTCACCCTATCACCACCGTGTCTTAGGTTGGTCCGAGTTCGAGGAAAGTTGCCCATCCCTGGATACAATGACCCCACATGACTGTGACAAAATGATCTAGGGCGAACTCTTAATCTTTCAAAGAGGCCAGCCATATATTGGGAGAAGCACCATTGTCAATGGCGGTCATAGCCTGGTATACAACCGCTTTGTGTCTGGCATGTTCTCTTTTTAAACCGCCAATAAGCCAGAGACATACTCCGCATCCCAGGAGGACAATAGCTCCCCAGGCAAACATGCCCGCCCACTCCTTAAAAAAGGAGAAAGCATTGGTAATCCATGAGGTAAAGTCTTCAATTGTGATGGGGTCCAGCCTAGTGCTGTTGAGGACAGCAATCTGCATCAGCATTACCATTCCCAGTAGTACTAGTAGGGTTCGTAATCTCATCTTCAGGAAGAGCAGAAGGTAATTTTCGAGTCAAGCGCTCAGGTACCCAAATTGGATTTTTTTGATTCTGCGGAAAAACACAAACAGCTCCCCTAGATCTCGAAATCACGGGATCTGGGCCACGCCATTCATCAGTTAAGACATCCTTCCACTTTACTTCTGCATTAGTTATAGGTGTAGTAGCAGCATGGCGATCCGCAGCAGAGCGGCCATGCACATCCAAAATTAAGAAATTTAGAGTAAAAAGAGCTAAAGAAAGTTGTTCTTTTGGTGTTCGGCTGCTGGCAATTCCCTCTTTTTGTTTTTTTTTTTATAAGCTCTTTTAAGGTACGATGTACCCTTTCCACAATTCCTTGACCTTGGCAATCCTGTAGTATGTTTGACCTGCATTGTCTGGCAAAATGCCTGAAAGGACTTTGCAGTGTAGGCAGGCCCGTTGTCTGTCTTGAGACTATCAGGCTTTCCCCAGGCTGCCCATGCCTCTAAGCAATGGCTAATGGCATTACGAGCCTTTTCACCAGTCATCAGAGTAGCATGTATAATACCGGAACAGGTATCAACAGAAACATGAGGATATTTTAAATTTCCAAATGGCGATATGTGTGTGACATCCATCTGCCAAAGTTTTAGCGGGATCTGACCATGAGGGTTAATCCCCACATGAGGAGGGTGGTGAAATTGAACACAATTCTGGCAACTTAGCACCACATGACGAGCTGCAGCTCTAGAGATTTTAAATTTTTGTTGAAGAGTAAAGGCAAGTACATGAAACTTTTGATGAAATTCTCTAGCACGATCAACCGGAGCTGCATGAAAAATAAACTCTCTACGAGTACTAGCATCCACCAGGGCATTATTACTGGTCATGGGACCAGGCAAAGTAATATGGGCTCGAATAAGTTGTATGAAAAATTTATTTTTTCTGGCCCAAATCAAATTTTGTAATTCTAAAAGAATTTAACATATGGTACTAGTCGACCGAATTGGCCCTGCAATTTCAAGTGAGCGCACAGCATTAACTACATAAGCAGAGTCAGAAATTAAATTAAAAGAATCATGAAATCTTTTGAAAACTTCCAATACAATTTTACATTCTGTAATTTGGGGGGTGCCTGGACTATATTTAATTAATACTGGTTCTTGAGAATCAACCATATAGGCACCTACACCTGTTTTGGAGCCATCTGTATAAATATTTAACACTTCAGACAAAGGCTCTGAGGCAGTGATCTTAGGAAAGATCACTGGGTGTTCAGTAAAAAATTGTAGCAAAGGCATCCCAATTTAGACCTGTTTCCCTAGATTGGCTCATGCCACATGTTGTCTAGAATGACTCCATCCAAATTTACCAGTTTTATGTCAACTTTCTGTTATCAATGTTACATTTTTTAAACCATATCCAATAACTTAAAAGCCAATAGTCCATAACCAAGGCATGTAGAGAATATTTATACATTTAAAACCAATCAGAAAACAAAATTGAAGTGGCTACACATATCTTAGCTACAGGTGCAAGGCTCCAAGGGCCGATTGAAACTCCTTTTTTAAGAGAAGCACCTTGTCACTTGCTAAATCTCCTTGAGACCAGGAATCCAAGTAGGCACACTCAAGTTTATCTTTTTGTTTGATTCTCCTGAATAAATTTTCAGGCAGTCTACCTCTATCAAATCTGATCAGTATGACTCTGTGAGGTTTCCAGAGCCTAATCACATACCTAGCAATAGCCTCAACTTGAGCCACAACAAAAGCTGCACTGACCCTATTTTTTATCTCTGCCTTCTCTCTGTTCCTTTTATCTCCTTTTCTTTTCTTTTTTTCTTTCGAGACCTTTTCTCCCTCTGACATACTTTCATGTTGCTCTGCAAGGACCCTCTGACCTGTCCTAACAGCTCTAAGGGTTTCCTCACATCGTTTATCCTCTAAGCAGGCAGGGACCATTTGCCAAAGAGGTTTTGGTCCGGGCTTAAGCTTGCCGTCAGTGGCTTCTCTATTCCACACAAAGAAAAAAAGAAACAAAATTACAAGCCCTACCCACAAAGGATCAATTGGAAACAACATTGCCGTAGTTCCCAAACCTTTCTGCCTCTATACCAAGGCTTTTATCGTCTCTGCTTACCTCCAGAGAACTTTATTTATCTTACCTCCCTTATCCGGGAACTTTCCGATGTCGATCGTCCTGAACTGAAGAGTTCTGAGATCCACGAGGATGTCCTTGGTTCCCCGTCCAAGGCCACCATTTGTAGCGCCCACCTCGGCCGGCAAGGAAGACGCAACACGGTTGGATTCTTCTCAACAGCCTTTACTGCAGGACACCTTCATTGTTGACACAGGGAGGCGGCGGCGGCGGCAGCAGCCAGCCCTAAGTGTTACAGCTCTAAGTGTTACAGCTCCAAGTGTTACAGCTTCAAATGTTACCGCACCGAGCGGCAAAGCTGCTCGCCTTATATACACAACAGTATGCTAATATTCTTTCAGGGATTGGTGGGGCACGAGTCACCCCACTGTCATCCCAGCTACTTGTCCTCCAGAGATTGGTGCGGCATGAACTTCCATTAGCATAGTACCGCCCCAGCCAGACTGACGTCAGGTGCAAAACCCCACGCATGCGCAGTACTGTTGTTCACCACAGGAGGGCGCCAGATTCACCTCATTATCATACAGCTGCCCTGACAGGGGACAAGCCTGCGCATGCGCGGTAAGTTATTCACATTCGGACGGGGCTGGCTGTCGGCACCATCTTTACTTTGCTGTGCCGCTCCCTACATCCATGTCTGATTGTCAAAACACTCTTTAGATCTCCAACTTTTTTCATCTTTGTTGACAGCAACAAAGTCCTTTCTCTTGAGCTGGTTCCACTTCCTGTTAGCAGCTTTCCTCAGCAGGTATCCATGGCTCTGGTGGCTCTAACATCTTCTACACATGATCTTCTGGGTTCCTCCAAAGGGCTTAGGACACTTCTCTAGCTCTTGATGCCCTCTATAATATTCTAGGATATGGTTGACTTCACTTCACTGCTGCTGCTGTTCTTGGTGATCATTTCACAGTACTGGCAACCTCAATTCACTGGAGGATTCACCAATAGCCTTTCATAGGCTCTCTACATAGGGCCGAGACTCAACTCCTTTGCATGACCCCTTCTGTTCTGGACAATTGATTGCAACTGAGGCTACACCTTCACCAATGGACTTTCCTGGCCTCTCACAGTACCAAGCCTCTCAGTTGCTCCCCAGGACCCTTTCATGCCTTCAAAACCAGTACCACCTGAGTGATTCTTATACATTGCCAAGTCTAGCTTCAGCACGAAGTACAATTTCGGCTGTATCTGGAACATAGCTTCTTTGTGATCTCAAAAAACATTTCCCAGAAGATTTTGCCTCAGTGATGCTCCTCTCTTCTTAATCACAGCTAATTTCTGAGTTCAAGCTAACCAGCATCAATTGTCCCAGTAGTCCCTTCTATTCTTTACTGAAAAGTCAGAGCCAATGACTGAAGTTGCCAAATTCTGCTGCTTGCCAGAGCTAGAACATGACCTCCTTGTTTTATTACATTATCACAAGCTTCCTGTTTTCTAACTCTTTCATTGCCTGTCCTGGAACTTGCTCTGTAGATTAACCTTGAACTCAGTGATCTGCATGGCTCTGTCTCCTGAATGTTGGGATTAAAGGTTTATATACACCTGAATTTAAGCTTTTCTTTACCTGAAACTTGCTCTGTACCAGGCTGGCCTTGAACTCCTTGCCTCTGTCTCCTGGGATTAGAGGTATGCCTGGGCCTAAGCTTTTCATGGTCACTATTCCTCAGGATCCAGATCAAAAGTCTGTCTTCCAGTCTCAAAATCTGGATCGCAGATGTGCTCTTCATTTCTGAATATAGTTCATTTCAGATTAAAAGTCCAAATGAAACAATAACCAGGTAATAATATAGGTATAGTATAGGTGTTAACCTATATATAACTATCTCTTGTTCAACTGCAGAAACATAAACAATAAGCTTATCAGGTTGGGATCTTGCCTAGAGGTCACCACTCCCTTTTTTCCTATTTAATATCCTTAAACACAAAGTTTAGCTTTATTGGACTTCCTGGCACACCTTAAATACTTGAACCATACATTTTGTATTTTTTTTAAAGCTTGTTATGCTTGGTCAAAATGCTCTTCATGAGAGTAAACCAGAGGACAAAATCTGTGCTGGGTGTTTCTGATTTCCTTTGTCATGGCAAGTAATTTTAGTCTCTTCACCTTAGCCTCAGGCAGACTTTTCAAACAAGGGTAAAAAGCAGCAATATTCTTCACCAAAATATCATACAAATAATCTCCAGAGTTTAAATCCCCCTAGCACCAAATGTCTTCAATACTCCTACTAGGATGGTACATTAAGTCCCACGTGACGCATTCCATGGCTTTCCAAATCCAAAGTCCCTAAATCCACATTCCTCCAAACAAAAACATGGCCAGGCTCATCACACAGCTATACCCCACTTCTGGTACCAATATCTGTCTTAGTTAGGGTTTCAACTGGTGTGAAGAGAAACCATGACCAAGGCAACTCTTACAAGGTACAGCATTTAATTGGGGCTGACTTACAGTTTCAGAGGTTTGGTCCATTATCATCATGGAAGGAAGCATAGTACTGTACAGGCAGACATGGTGCTGAAGACAAAGGTGAGAGTTTTGTATCTTGATCTGAAGGCAGCCAGAGACTTTCTTCCTGGCAGCTAGGAGAAGAGTCTTAAAGCCTACTCCCACATCTGATATTTTATTTATAAGCTGTAAGCCTAGACTGGGCAGTTTCTGAACTATACTAACCTTTCTACCTACTAAAACACACATAAATTCCAATCATTTGACAATCTGATTACTCCTGGGCTACTTCTACTCCATCAGCCTGTCCTCAGGGCACACTTCTCCTGGCCATGTGCTCTTGGTCCATTCATCTGATAGCAACCTCCTGTTCTTTCAGTCTTCTCCCTTCTTCCTTCTCTCTCATAGTCTCTCTTGAGATCCGTCACTCGATTCTCAGGCCTGCTTTCTGATTCTTTCTGCCCAGTTAGTAGCCTTAGCTACTTATTGAACAGTCAGGACTCAATAGGGAACAATCTTTACTGTACATTGGTTAATATGGTACCCTAATGCCAGGTTATAGTCTGGATGGGAATCCAGAATTCAGTTCCTGAATACACAGCACACATAAATAACCACAGCGATGGTGTTAGAGGGGGTGCTAGGTAATGGGCTGCAAATGGGATGCGAAAGGTGTATGTGCTGCTTCCATGTTCTTCTATGTACACTGCCTGGTGTGTTCCTTCTTGTACTAGTTCATTGTGCTGTCCCCTCTGCTAGTCCATTGGAATGACCTGACAGAGTGAAAGCAAGAGGCATAAGAAGTCCATATGGTGTTGTATTGGAAGTCAACTGTTCAGTCCAAAGGCCAGCCCAGTGGAGGCATCAATCATATCAGAAGGAACATGCTCCCTCTGACAACACACCTTTGTCCTGCATGGCCATGTCTTCAAGCACCCCTCAGCTCTGGTGGCAACAACTGTCCAGAATTTCCAAGAGGTTTCCTAGGTGTTGATGCAAGCTTGCTCTGTCATAGATAAAACGATTAGCCATAGGAAGCCTAGGTAACACCATGCATAGTGTGAGTCTTGAGGTTGTAACTAGAAAACAGGATCATACTTCCGACCCAACAGTTTTAAAGCACTGCAGGGCAGGACAGGACAGAGCAGGGCAGGGGAAAGGGAGACTCACGGTGGGATAATTACCTCATTTCAATACTTTCCGTGGTTGAGGACAGTTCTGAAGTTCAGGTGTTATTTTGTTCTATTTATAGAGTACATGTCTGTGTGGCCAACCCCAGATGACCATCTCATTGAAACACACATGACACCACCTTCAAATGCATTGTCTTAAAGTTCCCTGCCTCTGGGTTTGCAGAAAGGCTTGTTGACTCTCCTGTGATGCTCTGGGACATTGCCTCTGTGCTTTGTGAAAGATTTAATGCCTGTAGCTCTAGCAGTGGCTCTCAACCTGTGGTTGCAATACCTGAGAGGTGAATGACCCTTTCACAGGGGCCGCATATAAGATAGCCTGCATGTCAGACATTATGACTCATAACAGTAGCAACATTACAGTTATGAAGTAGCAATGAAAATCATGTTATAGTTGGGGATATCACAACACAGTGAACTGTATTAGGAAGGTTGAGAACTACTGCTCTATTGCCTAAGTCCCAAGCTGTTTTCTTATGTGTATTAAAACCTGGGTTAGTTAGCTGTGCCCCTTTTGTCAGTGAAGCTTCACAATAGATATGTTGAGGTTTGACTTCTGTTATAGGTATTGCCTCTTTTTTACTCCATATAATTTTGGTGATGCTGTCAAAGGATTACGCTCCACCCACTGTAATAACTACATGACCAAGGATGTTCAATCATGTGCTAAAGAGTGTTAATAAATTCCAGCAGTGAGTCTCTCTTGATTCCCATTAAGCCAATACTGAGCAAAACAGGGCTGAAAAATTGGGAAAGGAATTTAAATGTAGGGATATGTTTGTATGTGTGTGAATTAGGTATTCATATCATGGTACGCATGTGGAGATCAGAAGACAACCTTGGGTTTTGGTTCTTGTTTTCATCTTCTTGAAAGAGGCCTTCTCCCTGCCCACCCCCCAAGTATGCTAGGCTAGCTGGTCTCTTGCTTCCTATCTCCCTGCAGGAGTGCTGGGATTATAGGTGGTTAAACTATATAAGAACTTTTATATGGGCTCTAGGGATTTGAACTCAGGTCCTTGGGTTTGCAAGCAATTAAAAAGCAAGCAAGCAAATTCTTTTAATTGACAACTTCATGCACAAATAGCATGTACTGTGATTTTGCAATCATTCACCTCTTGTCACCCTCTCTTACCCATTCCCATTCTCACAGACTCCCTTCTTCCTTAGTTGTTGCCATACATCTGTTTTTGGTCTTGTTTGTGCTAATATCCATACTTTTTGTGTGTTAGTGATGGGAAAAGCTATGCCATATGTAGACACATCATTTTATGGCATTCCTTCTTACGCTCCAGCTCTTGTAATCTTTTCAACTCTCTTGCAGTGATATCCCCAAAGTCTTGGAGGGGGTGAAAATAGGTATCATATTTAGGGCTCAGCACACAGTCATCATTGATTCTCAGTACTCAGAGACCAACTGTGAGTCTCTATACTATTCACTCTCTACTGAAAGATGTTTCTCTGACCCAGGCTGAGAGCAACATTAGTCTCTCAGTATAAACTTAAGTGTTTAGAGTTCCGTGTACCCAAATCCCGTGGGGAAGAGAGTGGACCTCCCAGGAGTGCAGACATCCCGAGGTCACAGGACAGACTGCCACCTCTGCACACCTTGGCCCACATCCCTGGTCCAAGGGGAAACTGCATAGTGCCTCTGGACAGAGGGATATAGGAACAGACAGTCTCTGGTACTCGCAATTCTGGTCTGTGCCCAGGACCGAACTGATCCAGCAAAACAGCACCCTGCACTCAAATCCCATGGGTGAGAGAGCTGGAAACTCAGAAGTGTGGACACTCCTGAGAAGTCAGAGGAGAATACCTTCTGCCCACAGAACAGACCCAAGAGGGAATCGCATAGTGCCAACTGTGCCCGCTGGGTGCAAGGACCTACATGAGCAGTCAGGGGCAGGACCCTTTGATTCATGCCCACGCCTAGAGCTGGAAGACAGTCTCCAGGAGTGCTGCCACAGCTGAGAGCAGAGCACCTGTTCTCAGGAAAGGCTGAAAGCAAACAGGAAAACAGTTTTATGGGAGTGTTGACACAGAGGCCTACAGCAGGGCCAAGTCACTCCCAGAAACAGCAAGACAAGCAAACACCAGAGACAACCCAATGGCTAGAGGCAAGCGCAGGAACCTAATCAACAGAAACCAAGACTACATGGCATCATCAGAGCCCAACTTCCACCAAAGAAAATACTGGATATCCAAACACACTAGAAAAGCAAGATTTAGATTTGAAATAGCATTTTTTGATAATGATGGAGGACTTTAAGAAAGACATAAAGAACTCCCTTAGAGAAATGCAGGAAAGCACAAGTAAACAAGTAGAAGCCCTTAGAGAGGAAACAAAAAAATCACTGAAAAAATTACAGGAAAACACAACCAAACAGGTGGAGGAATTGAAAATGGAAATAGAAACAATAAAGAAAGCACAAAGGGAGACAACCCTGGATATAGAAAACCAAAGGAAGAGACAAGGAGCCCATAGACACAAGCAACACCAACAGAATACAAGAGATAGAAGAGAGAATCTCAGGGGCAGAAGATACCATAAAAAAACATTGACACAACTGTCAAAGATAATGTAAAATGCAAAAAGCTCCTAACCCAAAACATACAGGAAATCCAGGACACAATGAGAAGATCAAACCTAAGGATAATAGGTATAGAAGAGAGTGAAGACTCCCAATTTAAGGGGCCAGTAAATATATTCAACAAAATTATAGAAGAAAACTTCCCTAAACTAAAGAAAGAGATGCCCATAAACATACAAGAAGCCTACAGAACTCCATTCAAATAGATTGGACCAGAAGAGAAATTCCTCCTATCACATAATAGTGAAAACACCAAATGCACGAAACAAAGAAAGAATCTTAAAAGCAATAAGGGGAAAAAGTCAATTGACATATAAAGGCAGACCAATAAGAATTACACCAGACTTCTCACCAGAGACTATGAAAGCCAGAAGATCCTGGACAGATGTCATACAGACCCTAAGAGAACACAAATGCCAGCCCAAGTTACTGTATCCAGCAAAACTTTCAATTAACATAGATGGAGAAACCAAGATATTCCATGACAAAACCAAATTTATGCAATATCTTTCTAAAAATCCAGCCCTACAAAGGATAATAGATGCAAAACTCCAACACAAGGAGAGAAACTACACTGTGCAGAAAGCAAGAATATAATTTCCTTGCAATGAAACCAAAAGAGAGACAAATAAACATAATTCCACCTCAACAACGAAAATAACAGGAATTGACAATCACTATTCCTTGATATCTCTCAACATCAACGGACCCAATTCCTCAATAAAAAAGACATAGACTAACAGACTGGATACGTAAAGAGGACCCAGCATTTTGCTGCATGCAGGAAACACATTCAGAGACAAAGACAGACACTACCTCAGAGTAAATGGCTAGAAAACAATTTTCCAAGCAAATGGCCCAAAGAAACAAGCTGGAGTTGCCATTCTAATATCAAATACAATTGACTTTCAAACAAGAGTCATTAAAATACGGAAGGGCACTTCATATTCATCAAAGGGAAAATCCACCAAGATGAACTCTCAATCCTAAATAAATATCTATGCTCCAAATGCAAGGGCACCTACATTCATAGAAGAAACCTTACTAAAGCTCAAAGCACACATTGCACCTCACACGATAATAGTAGGAGATTTCAATACCCCACTCTCATCAATGGACAGATCATGGAAACAGAAATTAAACAGAGACATAGAGAAACTAACAGTAGTTATGAACCAATTGGATTTAACAGATATTTACAGAACATTCCATCTCAAAACAGAAGGATATACCTTCTTCTCAGCACCTCATGGAAACTTATCCAAAATTGACCACATAATCGATCACAAAACAGGCCTCAACAGATACAGGAAGATAGAATTAATCCCATGCATCCTATCAGATCACTACACACTAAGACTGGTCTTCAATATCAACAATAATGACAGAAAGCCCACATACACATAGAAGTTGAACAATGCTCTACTCAATGAGAACTTGGTCAAGGAAGAAATAAAGAAAGAAACTACAGACTTCTTAGAATTTAGTAAAAATGAAGAAAGAACATTCCCAAACTTATGGGACACAATGAAAGCTGTGCTAAGAGGAAAACTCATAGCTCTGAGTGCCTGCAAAAAGAAACAGGAGAGAGCATATGTCAGCAGCTTGACAGCACACCTTAAAGCTCTAGAACAAAAATAAATAAATAAACCCAAGAGGAGTAGAAGGCAGAAAATAATCAAACTCATAGCTGAAATCAACCAAGTAGAAACGAAAAGGACTAAACAAAGAATCAACAATAACAGGAGCTTGTTCTTTGAGAAAATCAACAAGATAGATAAACCCTTAGCCAGACTAACCAGAGGTCACAGAGAGTGTATCCAAATTAAGAAAAACAGAAATGAAAAGGGAGACATAACAACAGAGTCTGAAGAAATTAAAAAAATCATCAGATCCTACTACAAAAGTCTATATTCAACAAAACTGGAAAATCTGGAGGAAATGGACAATTTTCTAGACAGATACCAGGTACCAAAGTTAAATCAGGAACAAATAAATCATCTAAACAACCCCAACTCCTAAAGAAATAGAAGCAGTTATTAAAAGTCTCCCAACCAAAAAGAGCCCAGGTCTAGATGGGTTCAGTGCAGAATTCTATCAAACCTTCATAGAAGACCTCATACCAAAACTATCCAAACTATTCCACAAAATAGAAACAGATGGAGCACTACCAAATTCCTTCTATGAAGCCACAATTACTCTTATACCAAAACCACACAAAGACTCAACAAAGAAAGAGAACTTCAGACCAATTTCCCTTATGAATATTGACGCAAAAATACTCAATAAAATTCTGGCAAACCTAATCCAAGAACACATCAAAACGATCATCCATCATGATCAAGTAGGCTTCATCCCAGGGATGCTGGGATGGTTTAATATATGAAAATCCATCAATGTAATCCACTATATAAACAAACTCAAAGATAAGAACCACATGATCATTTCATTAGATGCTGAGAAAGCATTTGACAAAATTCAACACCCCTTCATGATAAAAGTCCTGGAAAGATCAGGAATTCAAGGCCCATATCTAAACATAGTAAAAGTAATATACAGCAAACCAGTAGCTAACATCAAGCTAAATGGAGAGAAACTTGAAGCAATCCCACTAAAATCAGGGACTAGACAAGGCTGCCCACTCTCTCCCTACTTATTCAATATAGTACTCGAAGTCCTAGCCAGAGCAATCAGACAGGGAAAGGAGGTCAAAGGGATGCAAATTTGAAGGGAAGAAATAAAAATATCACTATATTTACAGTTGATATGATAGTGTACTTAAGCGACCCCAAAAATTCCACCAGAAAACTACTTAACCTGATAAACAACTTCAGCAAAGTGTTGGGGCATAAAATTAACTCAAACAAATCAATAGCCTTCCTCTACTCAAAGGATAAACAGGCTGAGAAAGAAATTAAGGAAATCACACCCCTCACAATAGTCCCAAATAATATAAAATACCTTGGTGTGACTTTAACAAAGCAAGTGAAAGGTCTGTATGACAAGAACTTCAAGTCTCTGAAGAAAGAAATTGAAGAAGACCTCAGAAGATGGAAAGATCTTCCATGCTCATGGATTGGCAGGATTAATATAGTAAAGATGGCCATTTTACCAAAAGCGATCTACAGATTCAATGCAATCCCCATCAAAATTCCTACTCATAGAAATAGAAAGAGCAATCTGCAAATTCATCTGGAATAACAAAAAACTCAGAATAGCGAAAACTATTCTCAACAATAAAAGAACTTCTGGAGGAATCACCATCCCTAACTTCAAGCAGTATTACAGAGCAATAGTGATAAAAAACTGTATGGTATTGGTACAGAGACAGGCAGGTAGATCAGTGGAACAGAATTGAAGGCCCAGAAATGAACCCATACACCTATAGCCACTTGATCTTTGACAAAGGAGCTAAAATCATCCAATGGAAGAAAGATAGCATTTTCAGCAAATTGTGCTGGTTCAACTGGAGGTCAGCCTTCAGAAGAATGCAAATCAATCCATTCTTATCACCCTGTACAAAGCTTAATTCCAAGTGGATCAAGGACCTCCACATCAAACCACATACACTAAAACTAATAGAAGAAAAAGTGGGGAAGAGTCTGGAACACTTGGGCACGGGGGGAAATTTCCTGAACAAAACACCAATGGCTTATGCTCTAAGATCAAGAATCGACAAATGGGACCTCATAAAACTGCAAAGCTTTTGTAAAGCAAAAGACACTGTCATTAGGACAAAACGGCAACTAACAGATTGGGAAAAGATCATTACCAATCCTACATCTGATAGAGGGCTAATATCCAAAATATACAAAGAACCCAAGAAGTTGGACTCCAGAGAGCCAAATCACCCTATTAAAAATGGGGTATGAAGCTAAACAAAACATTCTCAGCTGAGGATTATTGAATGGCCAAAAAATACCTAAAGAAATGTTCAACATCCTTAGCCATCAGGGAATTGCAAATCAAAACAACCCTGAGATTCCACCTCACACCAGTCAGAATGGCTAAGATAAAAAAACTCAGGTGATAGCAGATGCTGGCGAGGATTTGGAGAAAGAGGAACACTCCTCCATTGTTGGTGGGATTGCAAACTGGTACAACCTCTCTGGAAATCAGTCTGGAGGTTCCTCAGAAAATTGGACATTGAACTACCTGAGGACCCAGCTATACCTCTCTTGGGCATATACCCAAAAGATGCTCTAACATACAACAAAGACACATGCTCCACTATGTTCATAACAGCCTTATTTATAATAGCCAGAAGCTGGAAAGAACCCAGATGCCCTTCAACAGAGGAATGGATTAAAAATGTGGTACATCTACACAAGGGAGTAGCTATCAAAAACAATGACTTCATGAAATTCATAGGCAAATGGAATGAACTAGAAAATATCCTGAGTGAGGTTACTCAATCACAGGAAAACACACTTGGTATGCACTCATTGATAAATGGATATTAGCCAAAAAGCTCAAATTATCCAAGATGCAATCTACAGACCACAGGAAGCTCAAGAAGAAGAATAATTGATATGCGGATGCCCCCACTCCTTCTTAAAAGGAGGAAAAATATTCATAGGAGGGGATATGGAAGCAAAGTTTAGAGCAGTGACTCAAGGAATGGCCATTCAGAGCCTGACACACATGTGGCCCATATATATACAGCCACCAAAACTAGATAAGATTGATGAAGCTAAAAAATGCATGTGGAAAGGGACTGGATATAGTTCTCTCTTGAGAGACACATCCAGAGCATGTCCAATACAGAGGTCAATGCTAGCAGCAAACCACTGAACTGAGAATAGGAACCCCTTAGGGGGAATTAGAGGAAGTATTGAAAGAGTTGAAGGGGGTTGCAACCCCATAAAAACAACAACGCCAACCAACCAGAGCTTCCAGGGACTAAACCACTACCAAAAGACTATACATGGACTGACCCAGGGCTCCAACTGCATATGTAGTAGAGAATAGCCTTGTTGGGGTACCAGTGGAAGGGAAAGCCCTTGGTCTTGCCAAGGTTGGGCCCCCAGTGTAGGGGAATATGGAGGAGGGCAATAAGGGGGATCTATAGGGGTAATATTCCTATGGGGAGGGGGAAGGGGAGGGGAGGGGATGGGGGCTTATGGGCAGAAAACTGGGAAGGGGAATGAATAATCTTTGAAATGTAAGCAAAGAAATATATAATAAAAATTAAAAAAAATACTTAAGTGTTTAGGAGGTGGTGGCCTACAATGTCCACTTGGCAGAACATCAGTAGGATGTTCTCCTTTAGGCCCCGTGACATTCACAGCCATACCCTTTTGATAAGGCTAACAGGGCGAGGCAATATTTTTCCCCTTGTGCTGTAGGTCTAAAGTCTAGTTGGAAAGTGATTAGTTAGACCCTAACCAGTCTTCGTTGGCAAGTCGTTATTATAGTACCAAGTTCATAGCTGGAAACAACTGTTGATAACTTTTCTCCTCACCTTCTCATACGATGAATGGCAGCAAGCAGAGAGGAAAGGGTCACCTCAGTTCTACGTTGATTTCTCTGTGTCTTATATCCAACATGTACAGTGTCTTCAGTGAAAGGGTCATACTACTCAGTTCTGGTGAAGCATAGCCTGTAGTGCCCTGAGGGTTCCCCAGAAATAAACTATTGATGACAGCTGCTTATCAACTGCATTCATCCAGACTCATTTGTAACAGTCAATACTCACTTTAAATGAGTTGGGTTTTCCTTATAACTGGCAGTTACTTTATGTCTTATGAACTTGCTGGGTTTCAGAACATTAAAGGAACCAGATGATTTCCTCATCAACCTTTCTCTTGATGCACAGTTTTTTCCCCCATCTTTTAAATGTGAATATTAGTTATGCCTCCTTTGTACCAATCTGGTGTTTTTTGTCTTTGTTTTTTTGTCAAGCTGAGTCTTTGAATAGATACTTACACTGTCTGTGGATTATAGCCTAAATGGAAGTGTTGGTATTTTTCAGGTCACATAACCAACAGAGACATTGTCTAAGTTTATGATCTTGATGGACTTCTAGTTTTTTTTAAACTAGGGTCTCTCCATTCAATCCAACTACTTTGGGATCTTATTAGGAAAGACTGTATTACATTTTCTTATTCATTGGTCAAAGAACTGGTAAGTCTAATTCCAATTATATCAGGGCCTTTGACACTCTTCCTTGCAAGTTTTTCATGGGTTCTAATACTCCAAACCATTATACCACTGTCTGTTCTACAGAGCCTGAGCTTAAGATGTATAAACCCAATGTGGAAATGGTCCCTTAAATTAGGAGTCAAGTCTAAATTAGTCAGCTTCCTATTTTTATATAGTTTTATTGGAGCACAGCTGTATCCAATCACTTATGTATTATCTGTGAGTTCTTTGTGGCTGTTACAGAGCCAAACATATTATCTTTATGACCTTTACAGAAAGGATGTCAATGTCATCATAATTATTTCCTTACCATGGGATCAACAATATTGGGATCCATAAGGCACCCTGAGAGACGAAGGGATGAGTATACGAACGAACATACTCTAGGAAGAATATGGCACAGTGGTCTTGGGATATCCTTGCTTGATAGCTTTATCTTTTAGAGGGGCTAATACATGACTCAAATCTTTGTCTGAAGGGTTGCATTTAAATTTTCATTGTATTTCGATTTGGCCAAGGATGGAATCACTTGGCCATGGCTGCGGATGGTGGGGTCCTATTGGGCATCTAGATGTCCTGCACACTGTCTCTGATGCATCAGTCACCATGTGACCCTAATATCAGCTTAAAAGGCACACCAAGACGGTCTCTTGGTGGGATTTATGCCAGCTCTTGGTAGTTTGAAACAAATGACAACCATGGCAGCTTAAGGTTCAATCTTGTTATCCGTGGCAGGAATCTGCAAGTTACCAGAACCACTTGTCTTTCTTTGGAATAATGAATGCTGTAAGGAAGAACTCACTCCCCTTCCAGGGCCATCACAGTAACTGGTGTGCAGTTTCTCCCTACTAGTCCAATCATACCTATACAGCCCCAAATACCCACCACTTCTTGAAGTTTCACTAAAACATTCTTCCTTCTCCTCGTTGTATTATGATTATGGTACACAATTACTGGGGAAGCTAAACCAGAAATGATCACGTCCTCTTTTTATATTGTCAGGGGGCAGAAGGGTGAGTCAAGAACCATTCACACAGCAGAAAGAATGAAACTGCTAGTTTATTTGAGAGTATAAAAATTAAAAAAAAGCCTAATTAAAAATAAACCAAAAAGCGACCACATACAACCTTCCAGTTTATATAACTTTGAATATCACACACTATTTATTAATATCTTAGTTACATTTCAAAAAAAACCCATCAATTACAAGGTAGAGGGAGTTAAGTGAGGCAGTGAGTTTCCAACCACAGTGAATCTAGTGTAGTGTCAAAATGAAGTGCTGACCTCACTGGAGGAGGAACAGTAGAGAAGGAGCATTTTTCTGGCTGGTGTAGAGTTAGGCAATATAGTATTTAAAAAAACCCTGACTGGAATGAATTTAAAAAAATATTGCTAGCAACTCACTCGATATCTTGAGAAAATCAGGGGAAAAAACCCCAATTCCCAGAGCTTGGCTCTCTTATTTATTATATTATTATTTAAAAAAAATCCATTAAAAACCAAATCTATAGTAAAAAATGTTCCTGTGTTTGTTTGGAAACAAAACAAAACAAAAAACCCAACATTAATAGGCTCTCCTTATCTACTAAAACCATTTGTTTTTCCTAAAATGCCTCGAAGCAGAAAAGCTCAGGAGATTAGCTCACTGCACAATTAATTAAAATTAGAATCCTTTCCGCCAGACAACTTTCAGAGCACCAAAAAGAAGCAGGGACCCATCAAAGGAAGGGAAGAGCCATGCTGACTCACTGGGATAAAATGTGCAGCCAGAAAAGCGCTGTCTGCCATCCAGGGTCTTTCTTCATTGGGACAAACACACACACACACACACACACACACACACACACACACACACACACACACACACACACCATTACCAACAACAACTCAATTTCTATTTTAAAAAACGAAAGAAACAAACACCTAGGCTTATTTACACAAAACCAAAACCAAACCAAACCCCAGTGGCTAGCTATCTCTCCTTCAGTCTAGTTTGTTTTGGTTTAAAAGGAAGTCAGTACAGCATCATTGAAGGCCACTTCATCCCCGCTCCCTGCAGGCTCCCTTTTAATTAGCATCGAACGAGTTGTTGAAACTTTCGTCAGCTGTGGAAAAATGCTTTGAATGGGTGGCAGCTGCCTGAGGTGGCACCATCTGGTCCCAGTTTTGTCCCTAGTTAGTATGGTTTACCCATTATTGCCTGGTTGGCAGGGGTGCGTGGTGGTGGCATGCACTAGGGCTGGCTGGGCATGAAGAAGGAGGAAAGGTAATCCAAACATACAGAAAATGGATGGAGGACTTGTCTCTGCATGTTTCAGTAACTCAATAAATAACGACTCCGAGATGCTCCAGTGTAGATAGATGCTTGGCATGTATGTGAGTCTGAGGTGACATAATGGGATGGGGCTGGGGAAAGGCAGCGTTTCTTTTTGCATCTTTCTTTGGACCTCACTAAAAGAGAAAGAAGAAAACCAGAGAAATAGCTTTCCTATACACATATAAATAGTCCCTTAACTAGAAGGGAAAAAACAAACACACTGTTTCAAATGCATTTCTAAGAGACTTTAAAAAAAATCCAATGGGAAATCTTGACTCCAAGTTATCTATTGCCCACTTCTCTCAAGAGAAACTGCCAGGGTGTCTGGTCAGGCCTGACCCTCACTCTAACCCTAACCCTGACTTGGTGCACCGTTCCTGGGGGTTGTGCAGTACAGGGACCTGAGAGTGGTCCCATGGGTGGTACTGAATGTGGTTTTCATGTAAGTTAGAAAAAAACTCATGTCCCGTGTCCAAATGCACATGGAAAACAGGCTCTTAGGTGTTCACGGAACTTAGGAGCCTAGTGAGGAAGTTGCGTAGATGAACAGGCTGGGCCCATTTTCCTGGGGCAAAGGGTTAGATCCGAATTTTGACCAACTTCATGTGGGTCCTTACCCTTATCTATGGCAGGTCACCTTGGGAGGGGACATTCCAGAAGTCAGGGAAAGGATTATGGGGCTGAGGCAGGACCAGACTCTGGTAACCGACCCATTAGGAGCTAAGAACTCATGGCAGAGGGTTCCTACTCATTCAAGGATGCTGCTGGGATCTGCGCATCTAGAAAGCTTTCAAAATGAGGAATCTTAGGCGAGTTTGTAAGGCCAGGTTGGAGGTTTCTAAGTCTCTCATAAAACCAAACTAGAGTTTTGAGAGTTGAAAGCCGTTGCTCATGTCAGAATCTTTCTTTGGCCTCTGCTGAAGTTCGGTCGATGCACAGGGGAGTACAAGGTGGGATCTGATGTTCTCCTGGACACGTTTTGGAGTGGCCACTGAACAATGGCCTTTTATAACAATCCTCCAAGCTAGGTCTCCAAATGTATCTATAAGGTGGCAGGCAGCCCCGTGGACTCTGGTCTGACCTCCTCTGACCTCCTGACTGTGCAACCTGGCCCTAGAACCCGGCCAAAGACTATTTACACATGGCTTCACCCTGCTGCCTGCCCAGGCACGAGACTGCTGGGATGGACCAACAGTTGCACAGTCATCTGAAGCACGAGTCTGTAAATCACAGGCCCCCAAGGAACAGCAACTGCGCAGAGAAGACGGCAGTGCATCCTCTTAACTAGGTGGGCGGAAAAGTGCCGGGTCATTCCGAAGAACATCCCTGATACCTGGAGGAGAGGATGCAGTCAGCACCCCAAAACTTCAACTAGAGACATCCTCAAAAGGAGCTCAAAGAGTGTCCCATGAGCACAGTTTGTTAGAATTCAAAGAGCTGGAGAGGATCTACCCATATGGACTTTGGAATCACTGGATTTTATACTTCTTCAGTGCCCTGACTGGGCACGGAGTCTCTGGGCTCAGAGGTACTCTCTGCAGGGCCAGGCTGCTCTGGGCTGTGGCTGCTGCCTTCCACACTCAGGAGGCTGCTGGCTGCCTGGGAGCTAGCACTGTAGGCACTTCCTGACCTCGAGCGGTAAGGAGGCAGGTCAGCTTGGTTCAGAGACTCGGTGTCCGACGAATAAGGTGGTGGAGGAAGGTCATACCACGCAGGTCTGCAATAGAGAAGGCGGGAGGGCAGCAGAGGGGAGAGCATGTGAGAGTCAAGTCGAGGCAGGTAATGTAGACCCAGCTCTAACTGCAGCCCGTTTCTGAGCAGATGACCAGGTCTACAGCCAGGAACAACGGCAGTTCTAAGACCCGCAAAACCAGTGGTCTGAAACATGACTGAACAGCAAGCCCAGTGTTCTCTGGCTGCTCCTGTCCATCGGCAGGTCCAATGCTGTGTCGTATCATAAACAGCACCCTCATATCACCTTGCATGTTCTGGGCTAAATGACTTATGGCCAAGAGTCAAGGTTAGAACTGTGACTGAGTCTTTGATAAGGAGGAGATTCTGGTTTCTTACTAAATCTCACTCTTCCTGAGGCCTTGGATGAAGTCACGCTCTCAATGCCCTATCCCATTCTCTGTACCTTACTTGCAACATTGTGTAACAGAAAAGGCCTTCTGTTTTCTACTCTCTTCTCCCACCGCTGCGAGTCAGTGTGCCTCTGTGTCCCTCTCCTCTGTCACCTTTATTGCTCACAATGACCCTTATGTAGACATTACTATCGTGTCCATTTTCCTGGTGAGGAATCAGAGGCTCACGATCACAGACTAGTAAGCAGTCCCATGGGGAACTGGAACCCGGCCATTCTATCTCCAGATTCATCAGTTTTATCCTACTCTAGTCTGGTTGGCCCACATGGAAAGGATGCTCATTGGGTGAGTGCGGTCCTGCATTCTCACCTGCAGGGATTCCCAAGGCAGCACCGCCCCCTCCCAGTCCTTGAGGTATTGCTTGCTTTTGGTGAGGAGGGAAAATGAAGATGAAATTATATAGGAGCTGCCACTGGGAAGGGTCCAGGGAGAAGCCTGGTCACCCTGGAGGCTCATCTGCAAAATGCTTGATGTGACACACAATGAGTCCCGGGCTTTGGGGAAGAGGGAGATCTGAGCAGGGGAGCTGAAGGCAGGATATGGAATGTTAAAGTCTAAGGAGACTCTAATGGCTGGCTGATGGCACAGACTTCCAAGAGGGTTATGTGGTGTAAACAGTGATAAAACATGGGCTTAACATATATATATATATATAATCTACTCTCTGTCTCTGTCTGTCTGTCTGTCTCTGTCTGTCTCTCTCTGTCTCTCTCTGTCTCTGTCTGTCTCTGTCTCTGTCTCTGTCTCTCTCTCTCTCTGTCTCTCTCTCTCTCTCGCGCACACACACACACACACACTCCGGAATAGGCATCATTTAAGCACTCCACTCCAACTACAGAATGCTGCTCTTGGCCTTCTACATTGCGGGTTCACAAATAATGAGCATTCCGATGCTTACTAAAAGCTTGGGGCTCTCTATGCCATCCCCCTTACCTTATACATGAAGTCAAGCAAGGTAAGAGACTTACTTATTCTCAGTCATCAAATTAACCAAAGCTCTCACAATACTTTTATGTAGGAGCAGACAAGGCCCAGAGATGGTCAATAGCTGTAACATTGTGGCCTAACCAAGGAGGAGCAGGGATTCCTTTTCTAGGTCCTTAGATAAGTGACTAAAACTGTAGCTCCTTAGTTACTTCCTTCATAGTTGTATCCAGAGGACTAGATGATATGGGATATTCAATAAGGGATTGGTAAATGTCAATCACTGTTACTGCCTACAGCTACCGAGCCCAAATTCCTGGTGAGACTTAGCCCAGTGTGTGCACACTCCCATGTTAGACGCCCTCCTCCACAGTCTCTCACCTTTGGTCCAGCAGGGCCTCTGAATAGGAAGGTGGAGAGCCTACTTCTGAGGCGTTTTGTTCGGCCTGGGTAGCCACATACTGAACACCATTATTGACATTGTAGGTGACGTTGCAGTGGTGGGGGTGGTCCAGGACCACCAGACGAGAGAGCAGTACAGGATGCTGCAGCCGGTGCACAGGGAGAGTCATGAGGTTGTTCCGTTTGCGCTGATGATGTAGGACCAGTGCCAGCAGGGCTACCACCAGCACGAAGATGACAGAGCTGCCGATGATGGCGTATGTGATACTGGGGTAGTACACGAGCTGGTTCTCCGAGGTCACAAACACCTGCCCACTGCCTGGTTCTGAGAAAATCAGGAGGAGAGAGAGGAAGACACAATGTCACAGGGGGGCTTTCCTACGCTTTTGAAAACCAACCTCAGAACTGACTTGTCAGTTAGCATAGCAGGCCTATTCACAGGCGTCAGAAAAGGTGACCTCCAAATGTCCATCACCTACTGAATGGATAGTCAGTATGTGCACACACTGAATTCTTTTCCAGCCCCAAATGTGAATACGGACACATACCGTGAGTGTGAGTTTCAGAAACAGAGAAATAAGCCTGTAGTGATGACTTTGAAAATTTGGTTTCTTTAAAAAACTTTATTTGAATTATAAGAATGTGGGTTTTAATCATAGATGTGGGGATCTGAGTCTGCTTCAGACTGGCTGTAGCTGCTGACTATGACTTGACTCGAGCTCTAGCAGAGGTATGGCTTTGCCAGCTACAGATAGTTTCTGCAAATGTGTGATGTTTGGAATTCCAGGAACTTTTCAGAGGGTACATAAATGCTAGGCCCTCGAGAGGCGGGGTGGTTGGTTTCTCAGGGGTGTTGGTTGTGGTTTATTAGTACGTGCTCAAAGAAATTAGATTCAGGGATCTCTCTCTCTCTCTCTCTCTCTCTCTCTCTCTCTCTCACACACACACACACACACACACACACACACACACACACACACACACACAGCTTTCTCTCCTATCTAGTGTTAGGAGGATAAAGAGGGTCAGGGATAAAGGGTGGGAAAAGGAAAAACCTACAAAGTAACACAGGCCGGCAGCTATGCCCACTGTCTACGTGACGTATGAAGGTCCAGTTCACAGAGAGAGCAAGGGCAGCAGCACTTGGACTCACTGCAAGTGGGCATGAGGGGTCTCTGGGTCATTTAACAATGCTCTTAAACTAGGCTATAACGATGATGGCATATGTTGGGAAGTTAACTAAAAATCACTGATTCGTACAGCTAATGTGAGTGAATCTTATGTTCTATAAATGCGACCTCAAGAAAGTTAGTTAAAAACTCAGATGTGGGAAGTATAATATCCAGGGATCAAGAATGAGAGAGTCTTGGGGTCCCAGGAACCAGTTCACCATTGAAGATAATAAATCCTAATAAAGCACACATGAGGGAGGCAGTACACACATACAGGAATCCGAATGTCTGCACAGCATCTATTTTGTGCCAGGCCCCGGGCTGATCTCTACAGATTCAGCACCCGACTCTGGAGCCAGACAGGGTCCACCTGTTCCTCATTCTACTTTCTGTGCATCTGCCCTTTGGAACCTGCTAGGCTATAAAACGGGCTAGGCTTTCTTTGGGCTTCTGACGTGTGGCCTAGACAGCAACTGTCCCGGATCTAGAACACAGCCTGTGCTACTTTGCTACTTTCACATGTGTGTTCGATACACACAGTATATAACACTGAATGTTTAGTTTTGTTTTTCTTAAATTTTTTTTTAACTTGGGGTCTCACATATTTCAAGCTGGTCTGAAAGTCACTATGGCCTAGGATGGCCTTGATTTTTAATTCTCCTGCTTCTCCTCCCTAAGTTAGATTACAGGCATGTGTCACAACTCCCCGATTATGCAGTATGGAGATGGGATCCCAGACTTCCTGCATCTAGGCAAGTATTCTATCAAGCGGGTCAAGGCATGATTTTTAAGATGAGCACAGTGCATCCTGGAGGGGATCTTAGGTCCCCTGACCAAGATCGCTGAGGTTGGAGGAAGGATCCTGCTTGACCTAAGCTAGGTCCTGGCACTGTTCTGAGCCTTGAGATCCACTAGATAATGTAGGCATTTCCTCAGATCTCAGGGTGAGGATTGGGATCACACAGCAACTCTGCTGGCTACCAATACCTTCCTCTCACTGGTGCTAATGAGCCACACGTCAGTACCTCAGGTGACCTGCTTCCCAGTCAGCAGGGACACACAGCTGACAACTGCAGGAAGTCCAGGCATGCACGGGAAACCAGAAGAGCCCCTTCCTTGGGGACTCCGTGTTGGTCCAAAGAACTACGATAACACATTGCTGTGCTCAGGTGGAGAAATATTCTAGTTTCAGTCCCAGGAGGTGAGTTTGGGACCACAGTCCTGTGTTTCTCCAATCTTCAATTCCTAATTCAGGAAGAGGTTTCTGTGGATCCCAGACAGGCCAACAGTTGTTAACCTGAGGTAGCAGCAGAGAGGGAACTGAACTGTTCACTCCCTTCAACAGGAGTGGCTTGTCTGCTTGGTTATCACTGCAGTCCCGGGGTTGAGGGGGAGACCTGGCAGACAGTAGGTACTTAATAAACGCATAGAATGTAACAACGAAGTCTGTGTATTCACACTCTGCTAAACAGTAGGTGCTATTATTACTTCTGTTTAGCTCAGAGAGGTTGATTAACCTGCCTATGGTCACAGGAGGAGACTGGTTGCCGGGCATCCTCCTTCTAAAGCCTGCATGATGTAGAACATGTGATCTCTGCATTCCTGATTTTAGAAAAGAAAAAATCATCCCAATCTGAGATAAATGAAAACCTTCCCCTTAGGGTCCCTTCTCTCTGTTCTAACTCTTCTCTCTAGCCATACCCAAACTTAGACTAAGAGCTTAGGGGATTCTCCAAGCTCCTGGCAGTCATCACTCTAATGTACCCCGCACATCTGAACTGAGCAGAAGGAAGCAAATACGAGCCCTTTGAAAGGTGGACATGTGCAGTTATGGGACTTTCCTGGAGACAAATGACTGTCACTCAGCCCTTAGGAGGGGGAGGGTCAGAATTCAGGATTAAAATACTTTTTCTGGTTTATTTCCTACATAGACCCGAGGGGTTACAAAGCTCTGGGGTGGGTCCTGGAGCCATCACTTCCAGGTGCTGGAGTCCAGGCAAGTGATTTAAACTTTCATAAGCCTTAAGAGAGAGCATGGCTGAGCAAGGTAAGCGCATCCATCCCCATGTGTCAGGGAAGATGCAATATGCACAGGAGTGTCGAGCAGAGTGCCCGACAAGGGTTTGCACTCAGCAATGCTTGTTCTTTAAAAAGAAATATTGCGTTAAAATGGCCATGATGAAATGTGCAGACCACAAATATACAGTTCAGCAGCACTAAGTGAACTCAGGTTGTTGGGCAAACATCGCTGTTTGTTTTCCGTCTCTAGGACCCTTCAGCTTCTGCATGTGTGTGCATTCTGGATTTTCTCAACAGCATCTCTGACAAGAGGTGGGGAACCCCTGTTGGGGGGAGGTGCTGGAGAGGGGTAGATTTCCACATGGAAAGTAAACGTGTGCAGAGATTCCGAAACTCTGACATCTGTGTGACCACTGCAGCATTACAAATACGAGAGGGAGCTCTTTAATGAGGGGAGAGTGAGGACTTTCATATCTGAAGAATCTCTCAGTTGTCTCTGAAAGCTGGCTCTCCCCCAGCACTACCACTTTGACAGTCAAGAAGCAGCGATCACATCCACTCAGGGAGTTATGATGCCACATAGCTCAGAGCTGCCTGCACTCGTTTTTGCTCTGTGTGTAAAATGTCATCTTGCATTAATTCATTTACTAGGCCCACTTTTCTTAAGAGCTTAATGAGCCTGCTGGCCAAATTACTAACATCAGAGTCGCCTGCGACCTGCGTTCCAAGTGTATGATCCACGGATAATGAAGTTTCCATTTATCCTGGCTGTCCCTCAAGTGAATGCCCTCCCCGCTCTACCGTCAAACATCTTAAATTCCACCCCCTATCTGCTTTTGCTCCATATTCATTCATCTGCTGCTACTGGCCATCTCTGGACTCAAAGCAGTCAGGGCCCCCACAGTAGCTGCTACAGGGGCAAGCGGAACTCTGCACCATTCCTGGGTGCTCTGCCCCCAAGATGGAAATCTGAACACTTAATGACAGTTTCCTGGCTACTGTCCTGGGAGAGGAAACACCTTCGGCTGAGTCAGACATGCCACCCAGGCTGCTCAGGGACTGCACCAGCCAGGAGCTCTGACTTGGTGTTCCTTCCCATCCATCCGTCTCATTGCTACAGATGAAAACTGGATTTCCTGCAGGATACTGGCATTTTGTCCATTGGCTTAGCCAAAGGCTGCATTTGGGCTTCCATTCTGCTGGGTGGGTCTCGGGAAAACATGTAAATTCATGCCTGAGGTTTATTCAGGTGTGGGTGTGGGGGAATAAATGGGTACAAACATGGGGTAGCAAGAGAGATTAATGACATACAACAGCCCTCTGTATATACAGGTGGATTCCACATCTGAAAACCCCTGATTTCAGAAATGGTGGGTTTGATATATTCATCCTTACGATGTGTAGACATTTTTGGGTCACTAGTCCCTAAACAAAACAGTGTAAGAACCAGTTACAGAGCACCCACACTGTAGTAGGTATAAATAATCTAAAGGTGACTTAAAGTACACAGGAGAATGTATGTGAGTTCTATGCAAATATTATAGCATTTTATGTGAGAAACTTGAACAGCTGTGGAATTTGGTATCCTGGAACTAATCCATCATGGATATTGAGAGATGAATGTATATTAAAAATATAATTATTTTTGACACAGTATCACAGCAAAAATGAGCAATATTTTTCCTTGACATGGCTGAGGCTCAAGCCCAGAGCACTGTGCATGCTAGACAAGTACTTTACCATTGTGCTATGGCCCCAGCCCAGAAATTACATTTTAGTACCAACGTTCACGAAAGCATTGTCTGTAAGATGTAAATGTCCATCATCACAGCTTGATTTAATACACTGTGCTGTTTCTGTACATGCTACTCTTATTTTAAAATTTACTGCCATGGATGTATTTGGAAGATGTATTGATTACTAAATGAAAAACCAAAGTTCACAAGAGAACGGCTGTGGTTTGCGTATTGCTTTACGGTGCAGCACTCCAAGTTCCAAGGGAGTTGGAATTTCACTCCCATTTTGCAGCATTAAGAGGGTACAGTTACAATGTGTCCAGAAGTGGGGCCTTTAGGAGGCGACTGGGATTTGATAAGGTCATCCATCAGGGTGGGAAACCCATGGTAGAATTACGGGCTTTCTGAGGAGAGGGAGTCCGATAGGGAGCCCTACTCACTCGGATAAGCTGCTTGCCCCAAATGCATGAGGACTGAGCTCAATCCCTAGAAGCCGCATTAAATAAAAGTTGGAAATCGTGACACACACATTTGTAATCCCAGCCCTGGGGAAGCAAAGACAGTGGACTCTTGGGCCTCACTTCCCAGTTAGCCAGGCTAACTTGGCTGACCCCAGGCCCAAGAGGCCCTGCCTCAAAGGGGAGGGGGTAGGCAGCACCCGAGAAATGAGCTTGCACATGCACACCCATACCCACACACTCCTGACTCTGGGATGCAATCTCTCTCTCCTTCCTTCCCTCCCTCCCTCTCACAATGTGTGGTAACTTGTACCTCCTTAGTAAGTCCTCAATAATCACAGGCTCTTAACTCTCTAGAACTTTGAACAGAACAACCTTTTTTTTTTCTTTAGAAAGCAACCACATTTCAGATTTTATTACAATAGAATAGAAAATGGGCTAAATCAAAGAATCTTCCCACAGCTCTGGATGACGAGGAGACAGATGCAGGGAGTTTCTATGTGGGAGTGTGGGGTCTTTCATATCCTCACAGAAATGAAGGGCCCCTCAGGGCTTATAGCTCATTGCCCACCTTCTAGGGACACCTCAAACCAAGGGCACATTGTTTAAAGATGGCTCCTAAGTCCCAAGGCCTGACTTCCTGAGTGGTGAATTCCTGTTTTTAGAGTATTCAGTATATCTCAAACTGACTCATCATTCCTACTGTGTGTGTGTGTGTGTGTGTGTGTGTGTGTGTGTGTGTGTGTGGTGTATATGTGTGTGTCTGTGTGTGTAGTGTGTGTGTGTGTATGTATGTGTGGTGTGCACACGCACATGTGGCAGGGAATCAACTCTCACATTCCTTTTATTTCTTTGGACTGAATACTTTAACAAATCATGTTTACTGCGGTGTAATTTATGCTCAGTAAAATTTCCTCTTTAAAATGTAAGGCAGATAAATTTGGCAAAGTGAACACAACTATCCCCACAATCAAGATCTGGAGTCTTTCTCCCATGTCTTCCTATGCTGTTCTTTGGCTCAGCGGGTAAAGGGGCTTGCCACCAAGCCTCAAAACCAGAGTTCCAGTCCTGGGATCCTGGGAACAATGCAGACTCGGCTCCCATAAACCTCCTCTGACCGCCACGAACATGCAAACAACATACGTGTACAAGAAGTAAAGCAAAATCAAATGTGGTAAAACTGGACGGCTTGGCATATTACTATGGAGTCAGAGTATTTCAGACGTTCTGGGACACAGATGTTTATCCCATTGTGTCTTGCAAATTCTCTTCCAAGCTGTGGCTTCCTTTTCCATTTTCTTTACAGTGTCTTTTTCGAGAGAAATGTGTCTTCCTTCTTTCTTTCTGAATTTAATGAAGCCCTCTGCAGCAATTCCTTCTTAATGGCTTGTGCTTGCTCTATACTATCCAAGGAATTTACCCAGAAGGAAAGCTATAGCTTTAGTGCCTCCATTTACATCAGTGATGTACTGCTAGTTAATTCCTGTTTATGGAACAAGATAAAGGTCAAGGTGCTTTTTATCAATCCACGCTGACAGCCAGCTTCCCCGGCACCATTGCGGGAGGCCTGTCCTTTCCTATCAAGTTACCTTGGCCCCTGTGTTGCACACTAACTTACCGCACAGGCCTGGCCACCCGATTTCGTGTGATGGAGGCAGGTATATTTATCGTAGTGCCTACAGCTTCTAGACTGCACTTGATTCTCACTGTAAAGAGCCATGTTAATTATTAAGGCTAGGTGAAAGAACGATCTTAGCTGCAGACAAAAATGCTTCCTCCCTCTTACCAACCCACCAGAGCTCCACTAGTGAAAGTGTATTTTACAGTGGTGTAGACCAGGTTGGCAAACTTTGGCTACTCAACTCTACCTCTGAGTATAACATTAGGAATGATGCCCGATAAAGTAAGCACTCGACACACCTGCTCTTACTAACAGCTATAATTTCAGGACTTTCAGAGCCGTTACTAGGTGATATCATATTCCTTGTGATGATGCCACAAGGCTGAGGAGATTTCATGAGCCCCACGACTATGTGGATATGGACTGATGTATGCCATCTTTCAAGTGACTGCTTTCCCATCATTCTAGAGGCTCTCTTTTAGTCAACCAGGTGGGGACATCCTTGGCCTTTGAACATTGGCTGGAGGAAGTTTTGTGGCGCCAGCTGCCAGCTAGAAGGATGTAAGCTGGTATGGATGGTCTCAGCCCTGTCCTATTCCTGCAGTGGCAGCACGTCCCAGCTCCCTGGCTCCAGCAGTT
Organism: Rattus norvegicus; assembly: GCF_021556685.1. Classification (NCBI taxonomy): domain Eukaryota; kingdom Metazoa; phylum Chordata; class Mammalia; order Rodentia; family Muridae; genus Rattus; species Rattus norvegicus. The sequence continues at coordinate 87,593,862 of NC_141536.1, forward strand.
TAGTGTCTCTGTTACGGAGAGGAACCCGCCAAGTATGGGGAACCCGCAGCTGTGCACCTGATCTTTGGAGGAATGAGCGATGCCACCCAACGCCTCCCACACTTGACAAGACCGAGCAGCAGGAGCTGATCCTGCTTGAATTCTAGGGAGCCCAAGCCTGATGCTCTTGTGCGTTCACCACATCTGAGAGCTGCTCGCCGCTCCCTCCGTAATCAGTTCATCAGAGCCACTTCTGCTGTAAAACCTTATTACCCAGGGACATGCTGAGTGTGCACACTGCAGCTCTGAGCGCAGAAACTATCTGAATAATTCAGGCCACAGGCTAGTGACGGAAGCCTTCCACCCAGGGCTCCCAGGGGGCAGTTTTATTAGCCATGAGCAAATTCACTGTTTCCTGAGATTCCTGATATGAGCATGTTGACCCAGGGACCCAGCGCCCTGGAGGACAGGGCTGTTTATTTTGTTCTTGTCCCAGGGACAGCAGATGCTTGACAGGGAACCCAAGGCCAATCAGGATCCTACATCATGGGTCCAGCTATCTCAGTGCTGGAGCCATTGTCTCAGTCTCCTTCCGCTGCCATTGTCACCCACACCTTGCCCCAATTCCCACTCTCTAGTCTCCTTTCCAAATGGTTATAAGGTGTTCTTTTAAGACACAAATTCACTTGTTCTGGTCAGTCCTCAGCTCAAAACTCTCAGTGGCTTCCCACATGCTCAGCACAAAGCAGTCCTCCTCAGGCTGGCTTCCCGGCTGGACAGTTATTGTCCCTGTGGTCACTGTGACCTTCAGTGTTGCCTCTTTCTGCTTCCTGCTGCTATAGACCCACCAGGTTCCTGTGGTGTTCTCAAGATACTAAGTGTCTGAGCAGCATCCACTCTCAGCCTCACAGTTGCTCCCGAGGATGGGATAGGTGGGTGAACTCCCAGGCGCCATTGTCTCTACTCATTGTTACCCACTGTGTCAATTATCTCTTTTTCTCTACTGTAATGTAACCCTACCAGGGCAGAGTGTATTCTGCTTACTCATCACTGAACTACATCTAAGCCTCAGTAAGAACTTCCGGGGGGAAGGTGACAGAGGGCCCTAACGGTGGCCATACCCAGGCTCCTCAGTGACTCTTTACTTAGATTCACAGGCAAGAAGCTTGTCCCGGGTAACATGGCCCAGAAGTGATGGAGCTGAAAGTGGAGCCCAGGTCCATGTGACCCACATCTGGGACAAACAACAGTATAAAGATAGGTTTCACTGACTAAGCCAGCCAAGAGTGTTGTTTCAGAGCGAGCAAAACCAGGGCTAGGGCAGGTCAGATGTGGAGACCTCATCTGGCACGTGAGGCCCTAGGATCAATCTTCCATATCAGGGGGAAAAATCAGACAATGAAAAACTGTTTCATGGTTGAATCAGCTCAGGGTCACAGAGAAGACAGCAGGTCTGCTGTCTGAATATCAGAACAGAGTCTCAATCCTCTGGCACAGTCCTCTTACATGTTTGGTGGGGACAATGACATCTACCTGGGACCACTTAGATAACGGCTGGGGTGTGAAGGCAATGTGGTTTCCTTCCTATGTGACTGAGATGCTAACCTGACACAAGGACCTGTAGCCTGGGCCTGGCTCTGCTACCTCTCCAACCTTTCCAGAACTTTCTACCTCTCAAGGGTAGACCCCCCAGCTTGTTATTGTGGTACCCAGGTCCCAAGTGTTTGCCTAGTGCTTTTGAACATGGCTATCTGAAACACAGTAGTCAAGGTCCTTCAGACATTTATGAGTTGTCTAGTGTTGGACCCTGCAAACCCTGGGTCCCACAACCTCCTGGGTTAGAAAAGTAGTTTCATAGATAAACTGCAGGAAACTGGTACTGCCTAAGCTTGAAGGGCTGACAATACAGTTTCTAGAATGTCCCAGGATCGGAGAGACCTGATGGTGCCTGGCTGGGTGCTTAGCGGGTTAAGAAGTATCACCGAGTGCCACATTCTGACCTTTCGGTGTTTCTGCCGTCCAACCCTCTCCTGATACTTCCTCTGGACTAAATCAGTGGGAAGCTGGCTGTGGCAGCCTGGGGATCTGTACCACACAGGGAGGAGATAAAGAAGGGCTGTGAGTAGAGGGGCTCACCTAGGATCCAGCACAGGGCCCCCTCTCCTCAGTGGACCCCCATACTGCTTCTCTAATGGACCTGGCCCATCCCACCATCCTCCTGGTGTTCCTCTGTTTGAGAAAATCTCCACTGTCTCCTCTGTTGGGATGAAGGGGGTCCTTCCCATGCCTTTTTTCCGTGTCATCCTCCTGCTGTTTTTATACCAGCATCTATCAACATGCAGGAGGCCAGGGCTTTAGGTGTGTGTATGGCGGGGAGGGTGTGAGCAATGCTCTACACAGGAAGCACCTTCCTTCAGAGCAGTGAGCTCACCCAGAGGAAAGAAATGAAGACTGCCCACACGAGAATAGCAAGGGAGTTGTTAGCCACTGTCCATGTGGTCTGGCAGAGACTGAGGCAAGCTGAGGGAGAGAGTGCCTACAGGGGCAAGGCACAGCTTCTCGGTGTGGGTGGGTGTGTGCGTGCATGCGTGCATGCATTTGTGTGTCTATGTACTGAGTGCTGGTGCAGAGGCTGAGGCTCTTACTGCCACGAGGAGTCTTGTGCAATCAGTCAAGGGAGCAAGTCTGCCTTCTACTTCTTGCTTCTTAATTAGAAGCAGACACAAGTGAGGCGGTAGACAGTCACTAATCATGCCCTCGCTGATTGGAGACATTGTTACTGGGATTACCATTGGCTCCCTGGATTGTTTCAGAGACAGCAGTCTGTCTGCATGGCAGTCCTAGAGCAAACCAGAACAAGCTGGTCTCCTGGGTTGGCTGTAGCAGGATTGGAGCTGTTTTCCCACAAGGCCTGCTTATTCATTCTCTCTCTCTCTCTCTCTGCCCCCCACTCCCCATCCTCTTCCAACTCATGATGCCACATCTCACTTCTTCTGAATCCCCAGCAGAACCTGCCCCAGTCAAATGCTCAGTTACCCGGCATCTAATCTCAGGGACTGTGAGGATCAGGGTGCAGACCGAAAGGACAGGTGGATCTACTTAAGAGAGCAGGGTGCCCAGCAGTTAGTCCAGGTCTGGGAGTTTTAGAGGCAGGGTTGGCATTCTGTCCTCTTTGCCAGGCACTAATTCCACCTTCTAAGGACTCATCTGTAAAACTGGGTTTCAAAGCCTGCGGCCACCAGAGTTAATAAATTATTATTATTTTTTAAATGAGCTGAGTGAACTTGTAAGAGCCCACATCCAGGGATGTTTGAAGCTTGGAGGTGGCCATCTCCAGCACTCCTACTATGGCCTCTGCACCCATGTTCTCTCCTCAAGATACTGTCTTGGTGTCAGTAAAGCAAAGGCCTCCCCAAATTCACCCTGACTTTGCTGTTTAAAACAAACATCCTAAGGGTTCATCACCTCTGCAGATCACTGTTCCAAACACATCTCCTGTCCCAATTTAGACACGGATTGAAAAAGCTTAATCTAAAGGGCAGGCCAGTAAGTGACTGAATTAAAGGGTGCCATGAAAACCCCACGGAACCATTACCATGGCAACTCAAGTTGCTAAAATTAACTGAAAGGGAAGGGTGATGGGAATACTAGGCCTGCAGAGAGAGCATCCTACCACAACCAGTACCAGCTAGGTCCCCACCAAAGGGGAAGTTGGGGATAGGGTAGGGGTGACTGGCTGCCAAGATGGCTCCAAAGACTGCTGAAGGGGTCTGGAGAGCTAGGAGAATGGGCCCTAAGTTTATACTCACAGTGTGAGTGAGGGGCAGGAGGAGGGGGAAGAGAATGAAGAGGAGGAAAAAGAGAGGGACAGAGAGGTGATGGCAAAGTTCCAGGATGGAGGTCAGACATTGGTAGATTCTCATAGTAAAGAGTTTCCAGTGCTACCTGTCCACCACCCCATAACCTGTGCCTACCACTGGGAAAATGGGGGCAGGTTTCCCTCAAACCAGGAACTCCACAGAAATTAGCAATGGGTATCCTTCCCCAACTTCTATTTTATGGTGTATGTATGTATTATAAGTGTGCAAATGTGTGTGTGTGTGTGTGTGTGTGTGTGTGTGTGTGTGTGTGTGTGTGTCTGCTCACCTTACATTTCTGAGACTGGGTTTTTCACCAGCTGGCCTGGACCTTGGTAGGCTAAGCTGCCTGGTGAACAAGCCTCAGGGATCTGCCTTTCAGCTCTGGGACTTCGAGCCTGCACTACTAGCTCTAGTTTTTTTTTAAAACAAAAACCAAAAAACAAACCAAAAAACAAAACCAAAAAAAACCCCTTTTATTGGTTCTTTGTGAATTTCACATCACGTACCCCAATCTCACTCATTTCCCCTTCCCCTTGTACCCAACTCCATCCTTGCAATCTCCCCCTCAAGAGAGAAAAAAACAAATCTAATGGAAGTAGTAGCATGTCACAGTGTGCCCCCCAGTATACCCCTTTTTCCATATTTCGTTGTTTGCAAATTCTTAGGGCAATGGCTTGTTGGTCTGGTTCAAGGCCTCTGGTTTCTGCTACTCTATGATACTGGGTCATCACTGGGACTCCTTTCAGATTCACTGTTGTTGCCCTGTGTCATGGAGGTCCTGTAGTTTTGGATCTGCAGGACCTTTCATGTACTCTAGCAGTTCACCGTTGGAGACGATTGGCTGGTCCAATTCAAAGCCCCAGATCTGGGCCTGAGAGATATCTGAGCTGGTCAGCCTGCTGGTTCATCTGCTTTCTGCTCCTGGAGCAGGATCACCAGCAAACCTTGATACAAGGGCCAGCTCTAGCCTGCTGCCTGGGTGAGGTGCAAGATCTGCACTCCTGAATGTTGCAGAGGGTGAGGGGCATGGCCAGTGACATGAGTAAGGGAGGTCTCCCTCCTCTTGTCCCTTGCCACCAGTGGCCAGCAGGAAAGCTGGCCCTAAGGTCATCAGAGTGGGAGAACTGGTCCAGCCCCCTCACCTGCAGCAGCATTTGGGAGAGTAGTCCCTGCATCCCACCTGAGCAGTACAGTAGAGCTGGCCTTGGATATGGGGGTTTAGGGCAAGCTGGCCCAGGGCTGTGAATGCACAAGAACTAGCCCTGGGCTCACAAAATTGGTAGAACTGGCCACCTCTAGCTTCTCTTAGATATGCGTTCTGGAGACCAAATTCACTTTACCAACTCAGCCATCACCTCAGACAGCTCTTTTCCCCATCAATTTCTAACCTGCTCACCCCAAGGACAGCTCCTGAGGAGAGTGAAAGGTCGAGGTATCTGGCTAAGACTCTGAGACCTTGGATCTAGTCATCTGTGCGGAGGAATAACTTAGAGAGAACCTAGGGAAGTAACTGGCTAATGGCCTCTCAGTCAAGAACCCAGCCCAGGGCAGTTTCAGAACTGGCTGGAGGGGAAGGCATTTAATTGGCTATTTAAAGTGGAATCGGACTTTTCTTTTTTTAATGGGAATTCAGATTGCTTCCAAGACTTCATGATGAGGGTAATTGGGAGCCAGGGCCTGGGTGGCCTTTTCAGAACTCTGCTCAATTATGTTATCACTTAAAAAAACATCAAGGGAAGAGTGCTGTGGGCACCAAGAGCCAAGTCCCTTCCCACCACTCCCACTGCAGACTGTAGAATGGCGTTCAACAAGGCAAGAGTAAATGCCAGGAAAGACAGCACAGATGTGTAGACTTGAAATGAATTGACCCCCTAGAGTCAAAGGGGAGGAGTCCCCTCTTCTGCACAAGGAAGAGCTTCAGCAATCCTGGGATTCCTCTCAGAGCAATCTCAGCTGCTCCTACAAGCAACTTAAATGAATATCCATGCCTCCCAGAATTCGCTGAGTAAGGACTGTGCAGAATTACTATTTCTATTGCTTACTGTATCTATTTACCTGGAGTGTTTGGTGGAAGCTGTAAAATTAAATGCTTAGCAGACATTCTTTAAACTCAATGGTCAGTTGGTTTCTGGTCCAGTAATAAGGCTTGCTGAGTTACAATGCAATGGTTTATTGAACCTTCTGTGACAGCAGCCAGGGCAGAATATGCTAACTCTAGCAGGATTTGAGAGCAGGGCACTTTGATCAGTTGGGGAGTATGGCATAATCACCCACAGATAATACTGCAGGGAAAAGGCTCACCCAATAAACTGGTGAGCAAAAAAATCTGTCTAGTTAAGTCAATGCAAATAAAATCTCATTAGTAGGTGCCGAGAGAACAAGTCCCCTCCGGTCCCAACACTGATCCTCCAAGGGCACCTCCAGCCAGTTCCTGCAGACAGAGGCTGTGCTATTACACGGGGTGAGGGCTTTCTGTTTTGTTCAACCCAGGGCCACATCTTCCTCATTCTGCTTCCAGGTGACCACCGTTGGCTGCCTGGCACCACATAAAACCTTAGCTGTTCCCTCAATGTCCTGTCTTGTCCTTCTCTACACTGTCTCCACATTTCTCTCGACTTAACTGTACAGTTTTTTCCCAGAAGACAGTAAACTCTTGGCGCATTCATGGCCCAGGAGAACCAACCCATGTTCCAAACACTGATCAAGAGAGGTCTCTAAAATCTTACCCTTTAGTCTTCTATAGCCCGAATGCCTTCCAGCACTTATGCTCTAGCCAGGGATGGTTAAAGGCGGACCTAATGCTTGTTTTTAATTTTGTTTTGTTTTTATAAATAAAGTTTTATTGATACACCAACATACTTATCCATCGAGAGTTGCCTCTGATTGCTTTTCTGTTCCACTGCCGAAGTAGCATAGTCGTGATGATGACTTTTAGGCTCACAAAACTCAGAATATGATAGTCCCACATATGAGCTAATTCTGAAAAATTAGTCTAGCCATGCAGAACATTAGCCATTATGACCAGAAGATATAACTACTAGTGTAAAAAAAAAATAGAGACATCAAGAAATCAAGGAGAGATCACATGTAACTCTTCTCCACGGGTTTTGCTCCCTTACCCTGTTTTGAGACAGAGTCCATCTATGTAGCCCAGGCTGGCTTTGTACTCCTAATCCGCTTGTCTTTGCCTCCTGGGCACTGGGATTACAGATATGCACCATGATGCCTGGCTGACTCTTGCTTCTTTTGTTGTCTCAGAAGCAAGCTACTAAAATGTTCCTACAGGAAATAGAAAACTTGGTCTCAATACCAGCTATGAAGCCCTTGAATGATTAATACATCTGTCTGCTCTCTGCCACCATGATCTCCCCAGGAGGCTGAGCAGTATTGTCTGCCCGAGCAATCCTGTCTTCTCCTTGAATGTCTCATGTTTATGCCTCTTGACAAAAAGGCTTGGCGGAGCGGTGGGCATTTTAATGTTCTCTAAGACAAGGCACTTCAGGCTTCATTCCAACACCAGGGGCCTCCTGGGCAGCAGGTCACAGGACCTGACTGTTCTATAATAGATGAGTAACTACAGGGTCTGGGGCTGTGAGGGATTCAGTATTATCTGCTTGATTCTTACAGGGGGAAATAAGAACGAAGTTTCCCTGGGGCCGCTTTAGAACCCGTGTATCCCAATTGAAAGCCCTCCAGCCGCCCAAGGCAGGCTGGAGTTCGGGCACACATTTTAAACATTAACGGGCTGCATAAAACAAGCAAGTGAGAAATCAAAGCTTTTCTGTTGCTGACTGAGGGTCCAAGCTGGTCTTTGCAGGAGAGGGGCACAGACTCACAAGGATCAAAGAGATAGGAGAATGAACTGTGTGGGGAGCCAACCACCACAGAGCCCATTGCTTCACTCGTTAAACATTTACTAAGCACAGCCAGGGAGTCCAACGATGCCCAGTCACTGGCACCAGGGAGTAATCATTTCAGGACAGTCAAGGGCCACTGTGAACCTCGGAACTACCCTGGCTGGTTATTTTATTTGAGATTTTATTTTCTGTATAGGATATAGGTGCACTTTTCAAAGCTGAAAAGGCAAAAAAAAAGTAAGCAGTTTCTCTGATCTGTCTTACAGCCCCACCTCTCCCACAGGTAACCATTAGCTCCTATATTTGTTTTGTTCAATTTTTTTCATATAGCTTACCACAAATGGTACAGACATGAGCAGGTGTCTGTAATTTTAAACACACTATACCTTTATAAAGCACAACAATACTGACAACAATACCTTGTCTCTGTAATGCAGACTAGCCTGGAACTCATTTCCCCTCAGTAGTTCCTAATTATCTTGAGGGAAAGCCTTTAATATGCAAATATCCTGATTTTGATTCAGCTTTCCCCCACTAATTTTAGCATTCATCAAGGATCTTACCTGCAGTTATTACTGTATTTGTTCCCATGGTGATATTGTTTTCAATTTCCTTCATTCATTTCCTTCTGTTTTTCATTCACTGGAAATTTTTCTGCCAGGAGTATGTATTTGCCGCTTCTGGCATTCATTCATTCATTCATTCATTCATTCATTCATCCATCCATTCGTTCATTCATCCACTCATTTCCTTACTTCCTGCTTGCTATCTACATTCGATGCACTCGTGCATTTATTCTAGTCTATGAGCAACAATCCAGCAATATTTGTGAGGCAAGGGCTCTACCAGCAGGGCCGCATCCCCAACATGACACTTTGATTTTGTCCCCAGCAAATTGAGGTGGGATTTGTCACCAATGTGACAGTATTTAAAGGTAGGACCATTAAGAAGTGACTAGGCCATACGTACTCTTCTGTGTTGTGGATAAGGCTCTTGAAGAAGTTGTCTTATGGACTGTGGTAAGCACGCCCTACTGCCACTGTTAGACGCAGCATTCTTCAGCTCTAGAGGGAGAGATGAGTTGTTGTCTTGGAGCATGGATCAGTCCTCATTAGACATCAACCTATAGCCCCTTGATCTCAGACTTCCAGCCTCCGGAGAATAAATTTCTGCTCTTTACCATTATTTTGTTACAGCGAATGAGATAGACAAAGATACTATTCATTCTATTGTCCAAGTTGTTCCAACTTTGTCCATGGGGAGTACATTCAGATTGACTCATGAAATCTTTTGCTACCATATCCACCAATTCTATGTTTTTGTTTGTTTGTTTTCTTGCTTCCAGAAGATACTTCATATTCAGTTTGGATTTCCCAGCCCCAGGCCTAAAATCAGTATAGTAATTCTATAGCGAGTGTGTCTTTTGGGAAGATATGCTGTCATTTATTGAAACAGGACCTCTAGTCAACAGCCAGTCCAGGAGGAGCTGATGCAAATCACAAGGACTCACTGAATTCTGTCAGTGGCTATGGGAGTGGACTGGAGGTAGGTTATCTCCTGAGATGGGCCTTTAAACGACTGGAGCCCAGTCAGTGGTGGGACCCCAAATATTTAGACCCTGAGCCAGAATCATGCTTGAGAAAAGCTGGAGTGAGGCTGGTCTTACGATGATAGGACTCTCCAGATATGTCTCTGTCTAAGTCTCCAAAGAGAGGGTTGTGGCTCTCTTAGCCTAGCATAGCCTTCCCAGCACAGCCTCTTTACCCACACGCTAGTCAACTCCAGGACGTAAATGGTCAGCGGGCTATGTTTTCTCTGACATCTAGAATAAGCATCTTGTGCCCCAGCCTCTGCTTCCATGCTCTGCTACCACACTGCAAGGCACGGCTTGCTCTCCTTGTGCAGCTACTGACGCTGATGTTTCCTGTCAACAAGACTTGACTTCTCAAGGCCTGGAGTCTCAATCAGTCACAATTAGAGTTTGCATATATATATATGCAAGTAACCCTAAAATATCTGCAAAGTCAATCCCTAATAATAAGCTGTAAATTATGGGTTTATGATCTACCAGCAGCCCTGACTCTCACCACACACAGCATCAGCCATTATAAGCCCTATTAGCACCACTCAAGAATTCGTGAATGAATGTTCCCCTCTTTAATAAGGATTTAATTTTCTGGACTCCCGACGAGCTTTCTCTCCCATTTAAGAATCTCCGAGTCAGTGCAAAAGCAAATGAGGAATTACTCCTGACCAAAAGTCAAGGGTCTCTAGCTTAATTCTGTTGTTTTCACACGCCAAGTATTCCTTCTGGCGATATTTTTACCCAGCACACCAGGAAGACTCTGCCATTCACACCCACACAAGTTCTACACTGAGGGTTAGGGTGAGGGACTCACAGGGAGGAACATGAACAGGTTCATGCCAATTGACATGCACTTGTGTGTCTGGAGTTTGTAAGCCCCTCTTCATCTCAGCAAGGCCCCCTCCTGCAATAGTATCTGTGTTCTTCCAACTGCACTAATTGAACACACACACACACACACACACACACACACGCACGCACGCACGCACGCACGCACGCACGCACGCACGCACGCACGCACGCACGCGGAAGGTAAATAATCACATTTTCCATGGGCTTCCGAGGAGAAGTACACATCATCAGTAGTGATTGCTGACTTCCCGTGTGATCTCAACAGGACGAACCTAAACCCCGCTGTTCTGAAGCATCGTGTGTGAGGGCAGGTAAACAAGTTGTTCACTCTCCTTAAACTATAAGATTCCAGCAGAGTAGGAGGAGACAAGAAGTTCAGAAGAACTTTTTACTCTGAGCCCTTTCTTTTTTTTTTTTAAAGATTTTATTTATTCATCTTATATATGACAAGTACACTGTCACTGTCTTCAGACACACCAGAAGAGGGCATCGGATCTCGTTACAGATGGTTGTGAGCCACCATGTGGTTGCTGGGATTTGAACTCATGACCTCTGGAAGAGCAGTCAGTGCTCTTAACCGCTGAGCCATCTCTCCAGCCCCTCTGAGCCCTTTCTAAAAAATACTTTATTTATTATTATATTTAACAATTTTTATGTACACTGGTGTTTTGCCTGCTTGTATGTCTCTGTGAGGGTGTCGGATTCTCTGGAAACGGAGATTCAGACAGTTGTGAACTGCCATGTGGATGCTGGGAATTGAACTCAGAACCTCTGGAAGAGCAGCCAGTGCTCTTAACCTCTGAGCCATCTCTCCAGCCCCCATTCTGGGTCTTAATAGAAATGCTAAGTCGTTTGTGTCACTCCTAGCAGGGTCACTTCTTCTTGGGCATGATAGATGTAGCGTGAGGTACAAGGGGACAGCTCAGTTGGTAAAGTGCTTGTCACTCAAGCACGAGGACCATGAGTTTGATTTCTACCAGTCAGTAAAACCTGGGCGCAGTGATACACACAATTAGTGTCAGAGCTAAGGAAGCAGAGATTCCCAGTAGCTCACTGGCCAGCTAGCCTAGCCTAATGGGGGAGCTCCAGGTCTCAGACTCAAAAACACAGGGTGGAGGTTGTAATGGTGGCTCAGTAGTAAAAGTGCCTTTTGCCAAGTCTGAGGACTGGATTAGATCCTTGGGACCCAATGGTACAGGGAGAGAAGCAAGTACTCCAAACTGTACTCTGACCTCCACTCCCAAAAGAAAAGATTTTAAAAATTGTAAACAAAACAAAACAAATAAAAAAAACACTAAAAAACAGAAAACCAAGGTGGATGGCGCTTGAGACCGGCCTGTGGTCTCCCTGACACCCATGGGTGCAAGTGCACCCAGACACATAAACCTGCACACACACACACACACACACACACACACACACACACACACACCCCACCCTGCGACATTGTATGAATAGCCCTTCAACACATTCAACACTGCAGGCTGGAATAACTGCAGGCTAACCTCGGGAAGCCCGTTACTTCCCACTCCTCAATAATTACTTTTCATCAACAAAGACGGGAAGGGAGGAGTCGATGAAAGAATGCTGGGGTTTCCTAGGAAAGGACTGGCCACAGTTGGCCTGAGGGTTTCCTGCTGGGGCCTGTGGATGATGGCACTGCTTGCTGAAGGTGAGAATCCTCTCTGCTTGGAGAAGCTATAGAAAAGATCAAGGCTTTGTTGCCTTAACTTACCCTAAATCCATGGGGTTTGTTAGAATCAAGAATCAAGTAAATGCCAAACGAACAGAATATTGATCCTGAGCCTCCGCGGAGCTTGGAAAACATATATTTTAGATTTAGAAAATTCTGGTCACTTATGAATGAAGGGGAGACAGAGCTGGGGAGCTCACGGGGAAGGCAGTGCTTGCTATGCAAGAGGGCTGGGATGCACAAGGAGAAGAGTCAACCTGGAGCCTTGTCCCTTGGGAACTTCTGCAGTGCTGATAGGATAAACCAAGAGTAGAAACGTCCAAAATATTGAGCCAGTTTCCAGGGAAACTTCCCTAAAGGTCAGAACCAGAGCAGGGGAAAGCACACAAAACAAACACCCTCCAAGGATGAAAACCTCCAACAAGGCAAGGTCAGGAGAGGGCAGGTGAGTGGACTGCACTTGCGCTTGTATCTGGAGGGAGAAAACTGCTTGCTTCTCTGCCCCCAGCACCTCGGTTTTGCTGCCTCCAACCCAGCAATACAGAGATGATGAAGATCTGACCCACTTTCGACATTGGGTTTATGATGTGGAGTCTCACAGGGCGCACTGTACAGACCCTCTGATTTCCCTGACAGGCTAGCTCCCTGCAAACCACTTCTGTCTCACTTCAGTAAGTTTGCTCATCAATACATTCAGCTACCAAATTGCTTTAATTACAGAACAAGGAAATTGCTTCACTTGGCAAAAGGTTCTTCCTCGTTCTGCTAATGGCTCTCTGGTAGCGTGCCTATGATGAGAGTTTTTTTTTTTTTTCTTTCGAGACTGAAAACCATTGAGCTTACTGAGAAGGAGAGAAGGGCTGTGCAGACAGCACAGTGCGGTGGTGAACTGCAATTGCCTTCAGATCTCACACACTGTTCTAGACGATGGCCAGTGACCGCAAAGAAAGGGGGTCCAGGTAGAGCAGCTTCCTGTGGGAAAATCCTCAGAAATGGGAACCTTAAGACACAATCCACATTGCTCTCAGTCTTTCCTATGAGGATTCTAGAAAGTTCTTTGTACCTATCCAGATACCACCTCCTATATAACCAGGGTGCATTTATTGAGATTTCTAACTCAAATTCTGGTTCGTAGAGCATGGAGCAAGACTGAAGACAGCCTCTGATGGGATGTTTTCCTACCTGGGGCACGTAGCCTATATTCCTGAAGAGGGGGTGCAGATGATGCCCTGACGCCCAGCCTGGAGTGTGGATCTTGGCTTTGCCATTCACTCGTTTTGCCACCCTGGAGAGTTACTTCAAACCCTTGGAGTATTTGTTAAGAACAGCACGTGACTGGGAAACAGTGGAAGGGCTCAATAGATACCGTGTGGTTCAGTAGCTATAGGTGCCAGCATGTGCTCACCACCCCCTCTCCTGTTCGTCTTCACGACTCCTCCTCAGGGCCTGAGTTGCTGGCTGGGAACTTCTGACATGCCTGTCTGTAGTAGAAACACAGCTCTTGGAAAGAAGGGAGTTATAAACGCCATCTTTCATCTACAGTGGGGACTGAAATGGGTCCCTTCTTTTTCTTTGCTTGGGAAAAAAAAAAGAGTGAATGGCCGAGTGCTCTTAGTGCTAAGACGACCTGGGCCCATGTCTCCACCTGCCACTGAGTGGATGAGTAACTGAGCAGCCTTGCACGGAGGATGGTCCAGCAGCACCTCAGTGGTGAGCATGCGCTTTACCACAGGAGGCGCTGTGATTACACTATGGCTGCATGTCCTTCTCCGCACCTACGAATGCCCTTGACGCATGTCCACCAAAGGAGAGGACTTTAATGGCAGTGTGAACTGAAATCAAGTGGTATCCACAGAAAGGCTGAGCTGATCGTCGTACCATAAAAATCCTCCATATTATTGTTCAGGCAACACTCTGGACAGTCATGAATGCCATTAAAATGGCTCGAAGAGACAGAAACCCATATAATGAATACGAAAAGAAGGACGGCAATGCATCTTTGTATTTTGGGGGGATATTTGTTTGGGCAGACTTTGCTAACAGTTTGAAGAGACTACAACACAACACTGCTAGCTAAAAGTTTAATTACACACAATTGCTTGCTGTGAGTTCCTTTCCCAAATGGTCTCATGCATATTCATCACTGTAATTACAGTAGTGAAAAAAAACTCACAACTAATTATTCCATGTTCCCCATCTTTCACATGCCTAGAATTTTGCATAATTACTGTTGAAATTAATTGCAAGTTAGTTGATTTTATACTTTGTCCTTTCAAAGCTTAATTGAAAATTAATTTAAAAGACACAAAAAATAACGGAGAGGAATCGCCAACCACCTACCTTCAACCATGTCAGATCTGGCCTTACACATAAGGATGGGATTTAATGATGGAGGGCTGAATGGAGGGTTCCTCACATCAGGCTGTAACAAAAAACCAGTCATCTCAGGCCCACATCTATGGGACAGCAGTGAAGACATGACGGTGGGGAGGCCTGCTGGTGGACAAGCGGTTTTCTGGTTGGGTACTTATCATGAGATGACTAGGTAGGTCAGTCTATTTCTTGCCTTGAAAGAAACCATCTAATTTCAGCACCCCAGTCTACTTTTACCTTCGAATGTCTTTGCTTTCCATTTTCAAGGCCTACCTGGCATTCAAGAAACACACACACACACTCTCTCTCTCTCTCATATATGTGTGTGTGTGTGTGTGTGTGTGTGTGTACATACATATATATATATATATATATATATTTTTTTTTTTTCCCCCTTCCACCCTGGTATTAGAGTTACAAATAGTTCAAATAGTTCTTTATCGCAGTTCTGTTATAGAACTCTGTTCCCACAATTTCTTGATCTGAGTAACTTTCATCCATCCATAAGGGACCAGGAGGGACCCATATAGTGAGAGTATTATCTTTAAAATTTTTTTAAAATTTAATTAAAACAACTTTTTAAAAAGAGCTATATTTTATGAGCACAGGTGTGTCTGTGTGTATGTGTGTGTGTATGAAAGTGCACATGCATATTGGATTCTTCAGGAAGCCAGAAGCGGACACTGGATCTCTGGTGCTGGAGTTAGAGTTGAGAGCTGCCACATGGTTGCTGGGAACTAAATCTGGGTCTTTCGCAAGAACAGCCAGTGCTCTTAGCTGCTGAGCCATCTCTCCAGCCCCCCAGTGTCTCCTCTTCTAAGAACACTAATCCTGCCATGAGGGTCTTACTCGGAACACTTCAACTAATCTCCATGATGCTAAAGGGCCCATGTCAAACAGCACCACCTAGGGAGGAGGAGGGCTACACCATGTGATGTTCTGGAGAGGCTACAAATCTGAAGTCCCTAGTAAAGTTCAAACAGGCCTCTTCTTCAAAATAGGACAAAGTCCCAATGCCACTGTTCTCAATTCTTTGAGTGTTTCAGGTGTCTATCTTCCTGGACCTGGGCCTTTTGGCATGGCATGTATCGGTATCCAGGGCGCAGTACCATTCCATACCCACTTTTAAGCTAGGCATGAATTTAATTTAATATGATTTCCCCAACTAACACGGTGTCTGTCCCGTAATACCCAAGAGATGGACCCACAGCTCTTTCTTCACTGATTGAGAGGGAGACACCAGTGGGAAACCTTTGGAGTGAGCGTCATTGCCCCACTTTGACAGAGAAAAACAGGCAAGTTGGGAGAGAGCAAGAAAATCTTTCACAGCCACAGTTAGTGGCTAGGTTGGCATGTGGTGCCACCAAACGTTCTCTTCCCATGACACCGTGATCCCTCTGCATCATCCTGCCACACTTCCATCTGGACAGTTCATATGTCACCTCCTGCCAGCCACAGTCTTTTGGTGGCATGCTCTTCTTAATCCTTAGTCCCAGGCTGCCTGGTATGGCCTTAGTGTCTGAGTCATCTCATCCCCGGATTCATATGCCGAGGCTCTAACGCTAGTGTAACAGGGTTACTGGACTCTCAAGGTGGGGTTAGCATTCCTATAAGAGACACAAAAGAGCTCCTTCTCTCTACCCAGTGAGGACGCAGAGAGAGGATGGCGGTCTACAAACCAACCAGATCTTCACCACAGACCAAATTGGCAGACTCCTTGATCTTAGACTTCACCTTTTAGATCTCTGAGAAGTGAACTTCTGATGTTCAAGCCACTCGGCCTGTGCTACTTGGTAAAGCCTTGGGTACAGACCAAGGTGGCCCTTCTGCAATTTAGGTAAATAACCTTGATTACTATCTCACGCATCTTGGACGGACTCAGGGTGAAAACCAAGAGGAAAACAAGTCAATGGAGAAGACACCCCACAGCATACAGGCAGCCAGGGAGCTACAGTGAAAAGACTGAGGCGAGGTATACACCCAGCTTGTGCCAGGAAATGGCTAGAGTGAGCCAGCGTGTGGCCATAGAGTAGGAACCAAAGCACCCACCAGCCCTAAAAGGATGCTAATGGGGCCCTCACTGAGAGCACTGAGGCGCTGTCAATCAGAGCACACAAGGCGTAAGAATGAATCTGCCAGTTACTGAGTCACTGAGAGCAAACTGCAAAGCAATTCACACAGCACAATCATTGATTTTTTTTCTTTCCTGTTTTGAGTCCATAAAAATAACTCCTTTAAAGGTGACTTTAGTGATCCCAGCCTTCAGCAATATGAGGACAGACAAGTCATCTTCCAAGAAGCCCTTGAAATGTAGGGGTCTTTATGATCTCTGGAGCAGAGCCTTTAACAGCTCCTTCTGTGTTTAGGTAACCGAAACATGAGAGGTATTTTAAGAAGTGAGGCGAAGTGTCCGTGCATTCAATTTCCCTTGTATTATAAACACAGGCTTCCATTCCGATAAGCACCATAAATGTGTATCACAAACCCAAATTAGGGGTTCAGACACAGTCACAGAGCTTCTGAGGACGACTGTGCAAGATGAGAGCACACTGCTGGGAGCCTGGAGGCTGGAAAGCAGCCCTGCAGCCCTGCAGCCCTGTCATGAGCCACATGGCAAAGCTGCCAGGTGGGAGCCCCAGAGGCCGTCTTTGTGGGCAGATCCACCTTGACTCATCAAGGGCAGGAGTGAAGGGCAGACCAGCACCTGAGACCCAGGAGCTAGGAGGCTTATGTTGCTCTCAGCTCTTAAGTCGGTCTTGACTTTAGATATAGGAAAATGCCAGCAGTGTACCGGCTGGTGAAAGGACTCGCAGTTGTTGTTGTTGTTGTTGTTGTTGTTGTTTTTTAAAGACATGGTTTCTCTGTGCAGCGCTAGCTGTCCTGGAACTAGATCTGTAGACCAGGCTGGCCTCAAACTCACAGACATCTGCCTGCCTCTGCCTCCTGAGTACTGGGATTAAAGGTGTGTGTCACCACCACTGAGCTTGGAATATATATTTTGTGAGAGCGGAATGCCATTTTTGGTGATAATAAAAATACGTGTGAATGTATGAATGGACATTTCTTTTAAATACACACACACACACACACATACACACTCACACACACACACACAGTTGAAAGGTCTCACACTAAAATGATAATGTTAGTGGTCACAGGATGGTTAAACCAGAGGCACTTTCTGTAATCATTATTTTATAATGAACTGATGCCTCTCCTTCCAGTGATCCCCAGTCTATCAAGTGCTCCACTGGAAGCTTTGCTAACATTCCTGATGAGGAAATTTCCCTTTATTTGTCTTCACTGAGAGCTGGTTCTCTTTCCTCAGAGAGCACTTTCATCTCACTCCAGTCTTCTATCTAGCGTCTCCTTCCCACAGGACAGGGGCCATGGTGGGTATGATTTCATTCTGGGCAACAACTTTATTTTGTAGAAATAATGACAATGACAGCAATGGCCCCAACCATAGCAGCAGTAGCACAGACAGCAGTATGGGTAGCTAGCGTATTTGAAAAGCTCCAGATGCTAAGGAGTCCAGATGCAGTAAGAAGGCCGTGATCTCCATGTCTCTGACAGGGAAATTCTCTCACACAAAGGCTGTACCTTCAGAACAATACCCACGCACTCTAGGCACACAAAGTCAAGACTGTCGTCCAGGCAGAAGGGCTCCTGAGTACATTCTCACCAGTAGGGTGATGACTATTTACCCAGCAGCACCCAGGGATGCCCGAGAAATACTTGAAGAAAAGATTGTTCCTGTGTTCTTTTTTATAATCCTGAAAAGGTTATCTCCATTTTTGGACTGTGGGAAATGAAACAAAAAAATCACTCCCTGAGGAATAAAATAAATTTTTTTTGGAAAAAAATGTTCTAATACAGACAGCAGTGCTTCCCCTAACGGGAAGAAAAAAAAAGCCCTATTCATTCAAGTCCCCATTTTTTAATTTTCCTGAGAGTAGAAGGCTGCAAAGACCAGCAGAGTTCAAGGCCATTCTCTCTGGGGCTCAAATTTCTATAGCTGGATGTAGACAGGGTTTCTGGTTCCACATAAGTAGCTAATCAAAGAGAAAGACAATTCTTCATGTGAAAACCCTTCTGATCTTACATCAAGAGAGCCAGGCCCCAGAGACCAGAGCGGAATGACTGAAGGTTAAGACGTGCCAGGCACTTTGTATGCTGCACGAGGGATTTAGGTAAATCATGTAGGAATGGGACATTATCAATTCTGCCTTTAAAAAAACAAAACCAAACAAGGCAGAAGTGGCTCTATTTGCATGGTTTTCGCAGAATGTGACTGTCTGTGGAGCTAAAGGGCCCCACGTGCATTGTTATCGGGAAATATTTAACGGATTAGGACCGTATGCACTGGCAGACAGACCTGATTCAAGTTTTTCACATGATATGAATCCTCCTGGGTCAAACTGAACATGCTGGCGCCATGCCAGGTTAGAGCAGGAGATGGAACTGGCCTAATTCAGGCCTCTCCATTCATTTCCATCCAAGAAAGCATACGGCCTCTCCTTACAGCTCATTGTTTCGGGATTAGCAGATGTATTGTCAGCGCAGACAGAATACCGATGAGACAGGGCCTCACGTCATCAGGCGTTTGATGTGGTTAAACTGCCACCCTATTTCAAAGCCTGCAGAAGCCACTGTACATCCCCAGCTTGGCCTGCAAACGGAATACAAAAGAGTACTTCGCTGGTTGGTGATGAACTGATGCCCACCTGCTCCTTCTACGAATTTTAAAACCAGGGAGGGAAGATGTAGTGCTCTCCCAATTCTCTTGTGCCTTAGAGTAAGAAAAGAACACATTTCCCACCATTTCCCCATTCTTGGCTCACACCAACGATATTAACTACCTCAGTGAAGCCAGAAGCATCTGTCCCTGTCAGAGCCTGCAAGCAGATCCAGCTACCAGGCAGTTGTGAAACACTTCAGCATCTGTCAGGATTTAATTAGGCTAGCTTTTTGGATGGGGTGTGATCCCAGCCCCAGCTTGGGAGGAACATTTTCACAAAGGTGCTGAAATGGTTGGGATGGGCTGAGGATGGCACAGAGTAGCCTGGATTCTCGTGTCATCTGACCTGGGGGGGCAGTAGCAGGAAGTGGTTGGCTTTTCTTTATGGGACTGATCCTAAAGACAGGACTCAGATGTAGACCCACTTGAGCGACCTTTACACACAGATGGGGAATTAACAGAACTGTGCCCTTTGGCTTCTATGTGCAATTCTTTTTTTTTTTTTTAAAGGAAATAAGGATGGTTTATTCTGGATCCATTTTGAGTCACCATGGCCCGAGAACACAGGTTTAGATCACCCCAGATTACATGTTCCAACATGGAAACAGTTTCCCAAGATTTTTATACTTTTATACAACAAATAAAATCATGAATCAGGGCAAGTTTAAAAGACATTGGTGGATACATGGGAGAGGTGGCTGTAACATGATTAGGGAAGTTATTCTACAGCTCCAAGATGCTACCTGTTGACATTCTGCACTCTTGAATGGGTGGAAGCTAGTGCTCTGCTAAGTTAATAGCTTCTAAGGCTTTTTTATGTATTATCATGATGTGTTGCTTCTCTATGTGCAATTCTTAATCTCACTGTCTGGACGACTGAGGTGGAGGGAAGGCACAGAGGGACTCAGAATATATTTCTCCCTAAAAACAGTAGCCAGGACCTTGGGAGCTGGTTAGTTTCTAACATACTTGCCAGGGAGGTATAAAGACCTATGTTCAATCTCCAGAACATACATGGAAAGCCAGGCACGGTGGTGTGTGCATGCAGTCCTACGGCTGGGGAGGCAGGGACAGGCAGACCCTTGGGCTCACTGGCTAGCTAGCCCAGCCTACTTGCTGAGTTCCAGACCAGTGAGAGACCCTGTATTAAAAAATAATGTGGACTGCTCACGAGGAATGTCATCCAAGGTGGGCCTTTAGCATTTGTGTGTGTGTGAATACATGTGTACTCACACGCACATGTGTACCCTCCCCCATGAACCCCAGTCACCCAGGACTTGACCCCTCATACATGCAGGCGTTGGACTGGTGCATCACACCTGCAAGCTGTTCTCTTGTCCCTCCTCTGTCTGGCTCTCCAACTCATTAGTCATCTTCTCTCTGCTTGACAACGTTCCCTTTCTACTCAGTTATTCTTCCCAGGCTCTGAGCCTTCTTAATGAAAAGCTCCTTGAATGTTCGAAAGGGATTAGATGCTGCGACTTCGGGGCACAGCATCAGAGGATCAGTGGGAACAACACAAATGGCCAATAACAAGGGATTAGTCAGACCCTGCACAGTGACAATCGGTGGCCAGGTGTGACTGGAATTGCCAGTCTTCACAGGGTGCCTGAGTCCGAGGAAGTCGGGTTTCCAGGACTAATGTGAGACACAAATAACTGATTTTAATAGGGCTCTTGGAGGAAAGTAAGAAACTGCCCCCATTAGCTTGATCTAAACCTCACTGCCACTGAGAGTGGTAATGGTGGTGATGTTGCAATTGTAGCTGACATGGGCTTCCTGTATGTCAGTGCCATTCTTCATGCTTATATGGGTCGTGTGTCTTTCTTATTGTAGTAATCCCATTACAGAAATATCAATGTTCCTACTTCTCAGAGGGTAAGACTGAGGCAAAGTGTGTGTGTGTGTGTGTGTGTGTGTGTGTGTCTGTCTGTCTGTCTGTGTGTGTCTGTGTGTCTGTGTGTCTGTGTGTATGTGTGTGTGTAACTTGCCCAGGATTGCCAGGAAGTGATATGAGTCCAGCTGAGTTTACTCCAAACTCTATCCCTTCAGGTTTCTGACTTCTCTATCAAGTGTGGGCACGGAGGGTCTATGTCTACCTTGGCTTCCACTTGTAAGCAAAATAATGCTCACCACACAGAGATTGATAAGTAAATTATCTGCTTTGTGAGCAAATTCATGGATCCCTACATCAATGGTCATATTGCTTTAGAGAGTTGAGGATACTCAAGCTGAGAAGGACGAAGTGTCCTTCTTTCTTTATTCTTCAGGCTTAAGGGTGTGGCTGAGTCTTGAGACCAGATCAAGGTGATATGCTACAGCGAGGGACCCCTGGACAACAGATTGTCTATAATCACCAAGACTCCAAGCATGTGAGGGAGAACAAGACACCTGGTGGTGACACCAGGTGGGAAAGAGGCACCTGCAGGCACAAAGCTATTGGAGGATATGGTCATGTGAGGGCAGCTGACAAAGGTTCCCGAATCCGTCTTTTTGCAGATACCCTATAGAGTTGGACTTTCCTGTCCACTACAGGATAGGCTGGGGTGTGTGAGCTGTTTGACTTGTAGAAGACCTAAGAAATAGAGGGGTTACCATAATTCATGGGACCTCTCAGCTGGGAAGTTGCAGAGGTAGGACTTGAATCCAAGCCTATCAGTTCTCCAGATCCCGAAGGCCTTTCCCAAAGCACACAGGGACTTTGCTGGCCAGGGAAACTGCAAGAGGCCTGAGCAGACTATAAGAGAAGAGCCACAGAGACACACGAGCTGACTGAGATGGAAGTGTCACGGGAAGCTTTGGGAGAAAGTGGGTCTTATTTCAACTCAATTCTTAAGTGATACTTTTAAGAGGGAATTTGGGGGAGGGGGCTGTGACAATACTCATCAGGCAGAGGCAGCAGCGACTTAGGTGGAAGAGAAAAGGAGGTTCCTGCTTGGACACAGTCGATAGAGGATAGGCAAGAGGCAGTGGTACAGGGTCTTAAGCAGCAGGCTGTGGAGTTTAGTCTTATAACCCAGAGGGCTCTCCAGCAGGGGTGGGCAGGGATAAAAGCAGTATTGGTGGACACACACACACACACACACACACACACACACACACACACACACACACTCACTGGTGGCTGAATGTGAAATGAGTTACAGTAGAAAGTGTGGCCAGGCAGGAAGGAAGTGAACCTCAAAGGGGACACAGGGTATGGAAGTTTTAAGGCAAGGAAGTTACAATTATCTGCCTGACCCAATTGCCACTGGGGTGCAAAAGATGGGATCAGTAACCCATGTACATCAGCTCAGGGGATGCAGCCTCAGCCCCATTTTACAGAACAAAGAACAGAAGCTGGGAAAGGTGAAGCCAAGCGCTCTCAGCCACGCCCACCTGGTAAGCAGCAAGTGGGCCTATGAATGCAGTGTGGTCTGGTTGCACAGCCAGTGCTCAGAAGCACCACCCAGAGATCTTAGCAAGAGCTCTGTAGTCCTGGTAGCTGGCCCCAAGCCTGAGACCTCATCTCGGAAAGGGGGCGCTGCTATTCCACCACAGGGTGCCAGGCAGCTGGCTTAGGAAACACTGTCTCCATTTGCAGCTTATAGAGGCCGGTGTTACCACCCACATCCCTGGATTGAATCCCAGCCGTCTGGAAGAGCAGGAGGAAAGAGAATCAATGCTATCTGGCTCCTCAGATAGGCACCATGTGGCTTTGCTTTGAAGGCCTGGGTTACATTGTAACTTAGCCCACAAAGGGGCCTTGTGATGCCTGCATGTGACCCGGACCCATTTGGATGGCACCTCTGCCGCCTCCTCAGCTTTGTGGTTGACCAAAATGTTCAGAATTAGATTTTTCAATAAATGGCTCATTCCGCAGTTACCCTGCAGAGAAAAAAAAAGTCAGGTCACAGGCTTCTGAAATGTCACCTCTGCATCTTTGCTACCATTACTGCAGAGGCTCCAAAGCCGAGAGCTGGGTAGAGAGGTTCAGCATGTCCAGTCCATCTGTTGCATGGCTGAAAATACTTGAAAGAGCCTTTTCTCACACAGCTCAGTTTTAAAGTGTGTGTGCGGCTTCGGCCTGTGGCCCTGGCTCTCACCAGTGCATTTTTGGAATTTTTTTTCTCAACAAGTCACGTGCGTGCTCAATTTAAAGAGTCTAAGGGCTGTGTGAAGCCTGATGAAAGTTAACAACATTCTCTGACTCTCTTCTCTTAGAAGCAAACGTTTCCCTCGATTTTAGTGAGGTGGGTGGGTGGAGGGGTCTTCAGATATCTCTAAGTTCTTAGCTGATGTCACCTTCTTTGATTTGCCCTTGTTAGGGATTATCCACTGTCTCCCTACTGTGGAGGATGAGGACTTAGCTGTTGCACATCACCATGTCCGCCCTCCTGCACATGCTCCTTAAGCTCCAGGCTAGATACACTCTCAATGCCCACTGTTTTTGTTGTCTCCAGCAAGGAGGCATTGTTCGTGAATCACATAGTCGAGTATGACTTCAAGACTTTTCTTCTGGGTGAACTTTTGGTTTTTCTGCAGTTCATACAGCCCCCTTGTTTGTTTAGTAGCCTATATATTTCTCATGAATCCAGAGAGCATCCTCTCTGCCATCATGTGTCTATCAAGTGAAGTTCCCTGAAAAAGCCGTACCTACATTAGACACAAGACATTAGACTGACTGTTTAGAATTTTAATAATCATGGAGACTTGGAATATTCTAGGCACAAAGTATATTGGGTATGTTTAGGTCACCTAGAGAGCCATTATTACCTACCTCTGTGTGTGACTTAAGATCCTTGTGACCTCTGGGTAAATCCATTTGGAATGTATGAACAGACCGCAAGTTTCCAAAAACCCAAAGCTCAGTTGCTATTGGCCCCACTTTGCTGTCTAACTGCCTAACTGATGTTCCACCAGTGAGGGGCTGGAGATTGCTCAGTGTTAAAAGCATTGGCAGCTTGTCTAGAGCAGTAGTTTTTAACCTGTGGGTTGTGACCCCTCTGGAGTAGAAGGACCCTTTTGAAGGGGTGGCCTAAGAGTATGGGAAAACATAGATAATTACATTTATGATTTGTAATAGTAGCAGAATTACAGTAATAAACTAGCAACAAAACAATTTTATGGTTGGGGGGGTCATCACAACACAGGGAACTGTATTAAAGGGTCTCGGCATTTAGAAAGGTTAAAAACCACCGTTCTAGAGGACTGTGGTTCAACTCCCAGCACCCACACGGGGGCTCATGGAATTCTGTGACTCTATCTCCAAAGATCAGATGCCTTCTTCTGGCCTCCAGAGGTACCAGGCGCGCACACGCATATAAAATACTCAAATATGTAAAAATCTGAGTTATGATTACTGCCAGACTGTAAAGTCATCATAAAACTGATACCTTGTTGGCATTTGCAGGAGCCTGGTCTGTGTTTCTGGGCCATGGCTACTTATAATTGGCTCCAGAATAAGTTACTGATTATTCATTTTGGTGTGAGAACGTACGTGTGTGTGTGTATGTGTGTGTGTGTGTGTGTGTGTGTGTGTGTGTGTGTGTGTGTGTGTGTTAAATACAGCATCAATTGCTTGGCACAGGAACCCACCCCTGGGTATGGAATAGTTTTAGTCTGGACCTGGGGTCCACACACCACTGCACGGCAGCCAGCCTGGTCGCCCCTGTCCACTCCACCCAATTTCAGCCTCCAGTGCCCCATGCCTAATAGCTCTCTCGTCATTAAACCTGCAGTTTCAGTGGTTCTTTGGAAGGCCTCTACCCATCATTTCTGAGAAGTTCTTTATTGTACAGCGTCTAAGACAGAAGTCTTTGCTTGGGGGTTGACTGTCTTATGCCCAATGTAGTTAAAATGTGTGATACCATTTTGAGTTTTATATCTTCTACAGACCTGTTTTTACTTATGCTTTTGTTCTTTAATGCCCTCTCCAGACACGTTTGGATTTCTTTCTTCCCGCTGGTGCGCTGAAGTTTCATGATGATGTGCTTAGCATGGTTTATGGCCACTCACTGATGAAATCTCACCACCCCCTTTCTATCTGAAAAGCACTGTTCTTTTAGTTTGTGGAAATGGATTTCAATTTCTTTCTAGAATTTCCTGTTGTTTGGATGTAAATCTACTAACCAGGCCCTTGGTTTCTCTTATGTTTCTGTCTTATTTTCTATTCCTATGAGATCTTGTACTTTCTGGGACATAATTTCAAATTGGTCCCCAGAACTTTTACTATGTTAAAATCTCTCTGGGTTAAAAAGGAAGAGAGCATTGTACTTTTATTGCAACTTTGCAATTATCTCTCAGAGTTTCAGTTCTGGTCTGTATCTTTCAAGATGCTATTCTGTGTGTGTGTGTGTGTGTGTGTGTGTGTGTGTGTGTGTGTGTATCCCACTCATGTGTGTGGAGTGTATATGCAGGTTTTTCATACAAATGCCTGCTGATCCATTTATCTATCTGTCTGTTTATCTATCTATCTATCTATCTATCTATCTATCTATCTATCTATCTATCTATCTATCTGCCTGACCCTCTCCTCCCAGTATCCGCTTCCTCCCATCCACTCTTCCTCTTTCTCTTCAGAAAAGGGCAGGCCTCCCATGGTTAGTAAACAGCCCTGGCATATCAAGTTGCAGTAAGACCAGGCACCTTCTCTCCTATTAAGGTTAGAGGAGACAACGCAGTAGGAGGAAAGGGTCCCAAAGGCAGGCAACAGTTGAGCCATGGACAGGCCCTGGTCACTCTGTTAGGAGTCCTACATGAAAACCAAGCTGTGCAATTGTAACATATGTGTAGAGGACCTACGTTAGTCACATGTGGGCTTCTTGGTTGGCAGTTCAGTCTCTGTGAGCCCCTATGAACCCAGGTTAGTGGATTCTGTGTGTGTTTTTTATGGTGTTCTTCACCCCTCTGGCTCCTACAATCCTTCCTCCCACCTCTCCTATGGGATTCCTTAAACTCTAATGTTTGGCTGTGGGTCTATGTATTTTGTTTCTATCCGTTGCTAAGAGAAAGACTCTCTGATGAAAATTGGGCTCAGCGCCTTCGATCTATGAGCACACTATACCCTCTTAAGCAATGAGCTCTTTTTCAAGGCCATGGGCCTATGGGCTTTAAGTGTGGGGCCCTAAAATGTTTGTATTAACTGTGGGTTTCCCAAGCAGGTGTCTCAGCTGGAGAGAACTGATCCACTAAACTGGTGAATTTCCTCACTGGTCCTTTCCTAAACTATGTTCTAGAAACTAATTTAAGAGAAAACAGTAGTTAGAAGTTTATTTTGTTAACTTGCATCAAGTCCCTGGTTCCAGAGAGCATTCTCTTCCCTCAGCCATGCTACATGTCTGGTATTCTGTACACATGTCCTCTCCCTTCAT
Organism: Rattus norvegicus; assembly: GCF_021556685.1. NCBI lineage: Eukaryota > Metazoa > Chordata > Mammalia > Rodentia > Muridae > Rattus > Rattus norvegicus. Next base: position 87,620,154 of record NC_141536.1, read on the forward strand.
GAGAGAGCGAGCTCTGGCTTCCACCTGGTGCAGGGTGGGAAGCAGCAAGCACAAAGGCTGGTTCAGGAAATTTCAAGCAGTCTTTCTGCTTTTTGGACCTCTGTTTCCAGAGTTATCCCAGGCTGTAATTCCTAGGCCTTCTGGTAGCTTCTTGGTTCCCATAAATGCCAGCTTAGGATACTGTTTCCTGAGTCGAAAGTCTTTTTAGACTGCCTGTCTTTTTATTTTCTAGCTTACACATTTTTGTTGCTATTTTTTCCTTCTAGCAGATTGACCCTTTAAAAAGCCATTCTGTTGAACGTCTAGGAGGAAATGGAATGCGTGTGCTCCAGCTGTCATCTTAAATGAGTAGTCTTAGAATCACAGCCGTCCTGTCGTCCATCCTACCTACCTCCCTTAGTTGTCTGGGGCTCCTGGCTCTGCAGCAGTGCCATGACGTGGATTCTGCTCATCTTGTGTGGTGGCTGCCAGATTCTACCAAGTATGACATGCTTTCTATCAAGAAAAGGACGCAGGGCCATGGACAGAAACAGGGTTAATTCAGCTGAGTCCTGCTCGGTGTGATACTTGGTCTCGTTTGTAGCCTCAGGATAATACACTGCATCCCTATACACTTTCAGGGTTCTTAGCAGGATCAAACAGGATAATGGCTGTGAAAGCCCTTCAGAAAGCACAAAGTCGAACAGAAACAAGGCTTTGCTACTACTTAAAACCTCACTTTTATCGCCTGGAATTCAACCTGAAGTCATTTGGGCCGGTCTTCAGGAAAGAGGCCTATCTCCAGGAATCATACAAATCATCCTGTGGCGTTTAAAGAAATGTCCTTCAGTCGCAGACGAGTGACATGGTGGTGCTTTTCACTCCACTGACGGCATTTGCTGAAGCCAGACAGGTTCCATGGCACATCAAATAAACATACCCAGAATCCAAGAAAGGATTTTCCTCATGGAGCCCCCTCTACAGTGAGTCTGTTTCTCAGCTGCCTCGGCGAAGTCAACAACATTGGAGAAAGCGAGTAAACCTATCTAAACAGTGGACATATTCCAGCATCAGAAAAGTATGCAGTGAAGGTAACTTCACAGAAAAGATGCCCAACGCTAACTAAGCAATAAGCACAAGCGTCAGAAGCATCCACATGATCTCACTCCTACAAGACCATCAAGCCCTGTGCACATGTAGGTATGTATACATCTGTATGTATGTACTGCATATATGTACAGTCATACAAAAGGTCAGGCACTGCATGTGGAGAGGAACGTGTGTTTTCTGGAGTGACTTTCTGGAGCAGAGTGAAGGGTGCCTACTAATGTTGCAGAGAGAGACGTCCTTCCAGGACTGGTGGTAATCCCCTCTCAAGAGGCCACAGTATAGTGGCTACTTCTGCAAAAAAGGGTTGGGGGAGGGTACACTCACAAGAGACCTTTTGTTTTTATTCTACCTGGTTCTGAGCTGTCTATGATTTATTTATAAAAATTTATTTTAGTGTTATTTAAACACTATTTATAAAAATGAAAAGATCAAACATTAATGCAAATTATACAAAAGAAAATGAAATCTAGTGAAATCTTCACCTATATTTCAAATGAAGGTCGTACACAGTCAGGAAAAAATGGATCAGGTATAAAGAAAAGAGTCCCAGATTCATTTGCCGGTGTGGGGGTAGGGGGGATAACATACACTTGTGCTAGAGATAGTGAGTGGGTGCAGTTCTTACCATCTAGAAGCCACTAATGGGTGTGCCTTGGGTCGTGACAACCATCTATACTTCCATACAAGCTCATTATAAACATTCAAGGGAGAATCATTCATTTTTTTAAAAAGTGATGTGATTCTCATTCTCACATTTTGCGTATATAGTTCAATGATTTCTGAAAAATACATGTACACAGGCACTCAAACAGGGAACTAATCTTTCACCAAATCCCCTAGCTACAGCTGGGGGTGTGCAGATATGTGGGGACAAGCTCACTCTATCATGGTCAAGTGTATGAATGTGTGCTTAGCACGAGCTCCTTACCCTGTATCTCCTGAGTCAAGACCTGCTTCATGGTATCCAGACTTAGACCTGTATTTCCCAGGGACTTCCTGATTCTGTGTAGTCCTATCCTGGGTGTCTCCTGGCTTGCTGGCTCACAGGTGTCTTGGCAATGAACATGATGATCCTAGACCACACATGCAATCAGTCTGGCAATGCTATTCAGAGCTGTAAAGCTTTTTGGAGGTGGACCAATTCTCTGTAACAAGCCCCTTTCCAAAAGAGATGGTTAGCTCCTGTGACTCACTGAACAAGGAAGCATTTTGCCAGTTCCTCCATACACTCTCTCTGGGTTAGCATAATCATCCTAATAGCTCATCCATGTGAGTGCATACTGTACTATAAGTATGTCAAACGATCTACCCTTCTAAGACTACTTGGTGCTCTGGCTACAGTTACTTCACCCATGAAGAACTGAGTGGGAGGTCTGGACTGGTCTCATATCTGCAAGGCTGCACTCCATCCAGAGAGGGGCAGGCACTCCACGGTTTGTGTCCTCTTCTGACTTCTTGACTGCTGCTCTCTCTGCTAGACTCTGTGGCTTCTGCCTGATCCATAAAAAATCCAAGTCCATCTTTCTTATCAAGAGGTAAATATACAGCCATTTCTAGGTATCGCTAGGGCCACAAAGGGGTCTTTTAGCTCTGTCTAGACACAGAACCAACAGAGCGTACTGTATAACCATACTTTATAGCCAGAGGTTTTTTATCTTGTTTCTTCTCCAGGGAATTGGCTGATAAATCTAGCATTGCAGGTGGAGAGAAACATGTTTTCTGGAGTGACTTTCTGGAGCAGAGTGAAAGGCTTATATACTAACGTTGCAAAGAGAGGCATCCTTTCAAGACTGGTGGCACTCCCCTTTCAAGAGGCCAATTAATCCATTTGAAAGAATAATAAAAACAAGAGTGATGGTGATCAGGCATGGCTGACTACCCACTTTTCAACGAAGGAAACCAGACTTCTTTTCTCAGCCTGCATGCATCAGTTTCTGTGGTCACCCTGAGCCACTGAATTAATCAAACTATATTTAGCACCTAGGGCAGCAGGAGGACTGAGAAAGGGAAGATCAGCTTGGGGCAGCCTATCAGTGGTGGGCCTTACTGGCCAATGTCCTGGCATCTCAGGTCTCCCATTATCTGTGGATTCCCTCTGTCTCCATCTAAGAGCACAGACTCATTACAATAAGCTAATTGTTACTGTGAGCTCTAAGCTCTCATAGCCAAGATTCCCAGAGCCACCGTGGGATATCAGAGGTTCACAGTGTGGGTAAAGGTCAGGATATGTTCCCTGCTAGAACAGGCTTTGGTAGAGGTTCTGCTCTGGACTTCTAATCCCAAGGCTGGACTGGCCTGACCAGAGCAGAGACCAGTTCTGGTTTCATGCAGGATGACATAGTCAAACAACTCACCTACTGGGGAAAAACAAGAACAACAACAAAAGTTCCAGAACAACCATTCTGGAGTAAAATATTTTAAAAGCATATTAGTATCACGGACAAGGTGACAGAAAGGAAAAGGTAAGTAAGTGTTGACTTGGGCAAACAAAGTCACTTTTCTTCTACGAGACTCAAAGTTGAGTTTAAATAAAACTTGTACTTCCATTTTTCTCCGGACAAAAGAACACAAATCAAGATGTTCACCAAACACAAGAGTCGAAAAGGAGGCTGTCCTTTGTGCTTGGATGCCACAGAGGTAAACTCTTTGGTTGAAGAAAACCCCAGAAGCAAACCTTTTCCTCCTCAGCCAGAGCACTGCAGAGAAGTTGTGTTTGCAAGAGGCACGGGGAAGATGAAGAATTTATCATTGTGGCTGGCTGGGTCATAGATTATATATACACCTTGGGCTGGCAGTTTTGGAGGTCAAGGGAGTTTCACAAGCTTGGTTTGATAAGGTACTGATCCAACTGGCCTCCTAGGCACCTAACAGTAGACAGCCTAGATCTCTAAAGGAGTCATCCATTCAAACACTCCAAAATCCTTTGAAACAAGTTGTCAAGGACATTGGGTAGCATACTGTTAAAAAATACCTACAACTTGGAGAATCAAAGGGCCATGAGGTAACCAGATGAAACAGCAGACATCAGAAATATAATTATTTCAGGTGCTAAATTGTCAGGCCAAATCATATGTGTGTGGCTATGCTTTTAAGATGTGCTATGTGCTATAAATACATACATACATACATACATACATACATACATACATACATACATACACACACACACATGAAGATGAACTAGACTGGAAAAAGAACCAAATAGAATGCACTGAAATGAAAACTACTATAACTAAAATGGAAAACTCAATGGAGCAGTTTAATGGTAGATTAGACATAGATGAAGAGACTAAACGAACTGAAAGATGTGCAGGAGGAATTCCTCACAAAGCAGCAGAGTGGCCCACCAAAATAGAAACATTGAAATGATTGTACAAACAGGGTCACTTTAGGTGCTTATCATGATACAGAGCCCAGGGAGCTAATCATACCTATCTGGTTCTTCAACACTAAGCAGAGTCTCAGGAATGTGCTATGGTAACAGGCATGAAGGTCGTCCACACCCTGACAATCAGTGAAACTGTGTGAACCTAAGGGCTAGACTTTTCCTTTTGTTCAAACTATATTTAGTATTTTCTCAGTCATTGTATAGTTTTTCTCCAGAGTAGCAGGGTAGAATGTAAAACATTGTTCTCTATGTCTTGATCAACATATTTTACTTTAATCTGATGGGAGTTTAGGCAGAAAAGTCAGTATGTGGTTTTGTTGTGGTTTAAATGTAAAATGTTCCCCATAGGCTTGTGTGTCTGAACCCAGGCTCTAGCTGCTGCTGGTGTGTGGAAAGGCTATGGAACCTTTAAAAGGCAAAGCCCCACAGAAATAAAAGAAGCACTATGGGAGAGCCCTGTGGTTTTATAGCCTGCTATAGCTTCCTCTTCACTCTCTGTTTTCTAAGTTCAATTGCACACAGCCAGCTTCCTGCTCCTGCCACACAATAACTTCCCTGCATGCTGTTGTGTCTTTCCAAGATGATGGGCTGTATCTTTCCAACGGTAAGACAAAATAACTCCATTCTCCTTTTAGATGCTTTAGTTAGGAGAGTTTATCATAACAGAAAGAAAGAAACTAAGACAGTTTTGAATGTTTCAAAGCGAATGATTGCTTGAGAACCAAGCAGATATCCACACTTTTGCTTTGAGTTTGAGGATATTTACCATCATTGATTAACCTGTTTTTGTTTGTTTTGTTTGTAAAAGGATCTGCTATTTGTCTCTCCACTCGGGGCAGCCTGTGAAGAGTGTATCTTGAGTTTGTTCACTACTGTTGTGTCCTATGCTAGATCTCTTAACCTCTCTGTGTCTCACTCACTGTAGATACCTCACTATCTATATCCCCATTGATGTTCCTCAACTGCTCAGTATGGTTCCTGGGACACTTAAGTTCTGAAAAACTGGAAGCCATTATTATTTTTTTTTTGGAAGCCATTGTTAATGAATGATGCCTCCATCTCTTGAATTCCAACTCAACCTGATCAAGCCTGTTTTCTTTTCTTTTTTTATAAATTGGATGATTTTTATTTACATTTCAAATGTTTCCCAGTTTCCTCTCCATAAACCCCTTATCTCGTCCCCGCTTCCCCTGTTCCCCCACCCACCCTCCACTTCCCGCATCCCTGCCCTGATATTCCCCTACACTGGGGCATTGAGCTTTGGCAGGACCAAAGGCTTCTTTTCCCATTGATGCCCAACAAGGCCATCCTCTGCTACATATGGAGCCATGGGGCTGTCCATGTGTACTCACTCTTTGGATGATGGTTTAGTCCCTGGGAGCTCTGGTTGACTGGTATTGTTGTTCTTATGGAGCTGTAAACCCCTTCAGCTCCTTCAATCCTTTCTCTAACTCCTCTATTGGGGACCTTGTTCTCAGTTCAACTGTTGGCTGTGAGCATCTGCCTCTGTATTTGTCATGCTCTGGCTGAGCCTCTCAGGAGGCAGCTACATCAGGCTCCTGTCAACATGTACTTTTTGGCATCAGCAATATCCTCTGGGTTTGGTGGCTGTATGTATATGTGCTAAATCCCCAGGTGGGGCAGGCTCTGAATGACCACTCCTTCAGTCTCTGCTCCAAACTTTGTCTCCATATTTCCTCCTATGAATATTTTTGTTCTCCCTTTTAAGAAGGACTGAAGCATCTGCACTTTGGTTATCCTTCTTCTTGAGCTTCAGGTGGTCTGTGGATTGTACCTTGGGTAATACAAGCTTTAGGGCTAATATCCACTTATTGGTGAGTGCATACCATGTGGTTTTGTGTGTGTGTGTGTGTGTGTGTGTGTGTGTGTGTGTGTGTGTGTGTGTGTTTGGATTACTTCACTCAGGATGATATTTTCTAGCTCATTCCATTTGCCTATGAATTTCATGAAGTCATTGTTTTTGGTAGATGAGTAGTACTCCATTGTGTAGATGTACCACATTTTCTGTATCCATTCCTCTGTTGAAGGGCATCTGGGTTCTTTCCAGCTTTTGGCAATTATAAATAAGGCTGCCATGAACATAGTGGAGCCTTTGTCCTTGTTATATGTTGGAGCATCTTTTGGAGTGGTATAGCTGGATCCTCAGGTAGTACTATGTCACATTTTCTGAGAAACCTCCAGACTGATTTCCAGAGTGGTTGTATCAGTTTGCAATCCCACCAAAACTGTTTTCTATCCCTCCAAATTTCTGTTGCTTCTTTAAAAGCAGCAGCCTCATGACAATTGTCTTAGCCTGGCTCTTTGCTTAGTGTTTAATAATGTCAGTTTTCCTTAATTGCAAACAAAACCTAAAGGCTGTCACGACTAAGTGGTGGTCATTCGAAAAGTGTCTTCCCAGGGATGCAGAACATGGTAGATAAAGGGGAAGACACACAAGGCTATTAATAGTAAGGCTTGCTTGCAGCGTGGTGTCATGTGACACAAGGTCTGCAGGTGCTTCAGCAGGGAACTAAGGCAGGTCCATGAGGTGAGTGGACAGAAGCTTATGCAACTTTGGAAGCTGAGTGGAGCCAGTCTTTCAGGAGGATAACTATTCCAGGAAGCTGGCAACACTGCCCAAGGGGGAGCTTGCTCCCTGTCTTGTTGAGGCGGACCAGATTGAGGTGAGTATGAATAGGGAAGAAAATCTTGATGCTAAAATTTTTCCTGAGCACACAGGATCAAATTCTGAGGACTCTAAGCCACTGTGCTACTACCAATGTTGATCTACTTCCTTTTGCCAGATGTTACATGCAGGTAGGCGTATGTGAGCGTGAGTGCAACCTTGAGTCTGAGTAGTGAATCTTTAAAGGATCACCTCACTCTTCACTCCCTGATAAAGTCTCCTCAAACCACCTTCCATATAGAGCTGATCAATTTCTCTTCCCTGGTTCTCACAGGCAACAGTTTGTGCCCAGCTGCTTCTACTGTCCCAATGCAGAAGGCTCTTCCTTTTGTTACATGCAGTCTGGACTAGTGGTAAGGCCAGATCAGGAAGAGAGGGAATTGTGCTAAGGAACTATGTTTCCTATAAGGGAAGCTCAGTCAGGCTGACAGTCAGCGTAAGTTCCTGATGTTAGGGCATTCTCTGAACTAAGGACGTGTGAGCATTCTCTCTCTCTCTCTCTCTCTCTCTCTCTCTCTCTCTCTCTCTCTCTCTCCCCCTCTCTGTGTGTGTATGTGTGTGTGGGGTGTGCTTGTGTTTGTATTACAATTGGTCCCCACCCCCAACAAGGCATTCTTATTATCAATTTAATGACACTTTACATTTTCTGAGTGTTATCCATCCATTAATAATTGAGCAACTTTCCAAAACAATATTCAGCTACCTTCTCCAGAGAGAAAGAAAGCTGTAATTAAAAATATGGCAGTCTATTCAGGAAGGCCATATTTAATTAGTCCACTTTCGTTTAATTTAGGTTGCTCTTCAGAAAACAGCTCACAAAGAACATGCCAGAATCTTCCTAAGATTTCCTCATGAAGCCTAGAGTATGGGCTCCTCAGACAGTGGAGTCCAAAGTCTAGTGAGTGTGTTGAGTGTGTGCCTCTCCACCTCAGGCCTGCTGGGACATTTTCCTTCATTTCATTTACTCATTTGCAAACTGTGGAGAAATAGGTTACCTATATCTCAGAGGTCCATGAGCCGATTACTGTGAGGCGATGCTTATCCAGCACTTCATCATGCAGAGCCCAGCACGACATATTACACACGAAAAGCTGGTGGCTGAGGAAACCCCGAACCCAATTTTAAAACTGATAACCCCAGGACAGCCTGAAGGCAGGAAGACATCTTTATTCATTTTGGTCCTAGAATTCCCAGAATACTTTAGTCATGGGTATTCATTACTTTAATAGTTAAAACCTAGTTATTTTTTAAGTAAACGAACCATAGATTTTTAGGAGACACTAGAAGTGGATATGTTTTATTGGAAGATTTAGTTTGGAGGTGACCTGGGCAAGCACAGGGAGTAGCTTATCAATATAGGGCTCTGCTTGGATGGGGTCATGAATAACCTCATCTTCTAATGATGCACTTGGCGGCCTAGAACCTTCACTGCTATGTAGTATGCACGTGTAACATCTGCAAACAATGTGCCTAGCAACTGTGGGCGCTCACCTGTGTCAAGCTGCACACATCCCTCTGCAAACAATGTGCCTGCCAACCACGGGCCCCACCTGCATCTGGCTCGGCACAAAAACTCCTTTCTGAAAAGTGGAATCTGTTTTCCTGAGGAGTTTCAAACTTACACAGACTCTATTCACATACATTCCCAGTTATGTCTGGGTACCAGGCAGGGGTAAAGGAAGATCTGGCCTGAATTGGTTGTAGATGCCATGTACAATATGGCAAAATTTTATCCTCAAAGGAGCTTTTAGGCAAAATCCTGTATTTACCATCTTATGCCCATGCATAATTGGGCAGCACAAGGTTTAAATCAGATATATTATGGAAAAATATACACAATATACAATCTGTCAATCGAACAAAGAACCACCCTTACTATGCCCCTTAGTAAACAAATTCTTCTGTCCCTCCAATCCCAGAAAAGGAAACCATCCTCTCTCCCCACCAGAACAGTAACTTGACTATCTCCACTCATGTGTCTGCTGCTCTCCTGCAGTGTATTCCCATCTTTTCTCTTGCTCTGCTTTAAACAAAGTTTCTTGGCTACTCTACAATCAGTGTGACCTTTTACTTCACTCCTGAATAAAATCCCATGAACCTGAAAACACCCAGCTCAGACAGCAAGCCCAAATCATTGGTAACAGAGGGGTCTTGAACTCACTAAAAAGAGCTAATGATGAACTACAAGTTGGAGTGAGTGTTGTCAATCTGTCCTGGACATCAGCTCTCCAAGGCCATGTGGCATTTCAAGAGACAACATATCCTGGCTGAGTTGCCGACACTTTGGCGCTTTTCCCTTTTCAGTCCAGAAACCATGCCATCATTCCTGACATGTCTCAGCAATTCCACAAGCAATCCTCACTGACAACCACTTCTCGCCACATCTCTCTCCACCCTGCCCTGCGTACCACTCTGGATTCCTTTAAGAGTGGTCACCCCTCCACTGGTTCCTCCACTGTCCTATTCCCAGCCCTGCAGCAGGAGGTCACCCCTCCACTGGTTCCTCCACTGTCCTATTCCCAGCCCTGCAGCAGGAGGTCACCCCTCCACTGGTTCCTCCACTGTCCTAGTCCCAGCCCTGCAGCAGGAGGTCACCCCTCCACTGGTTCCTCCACTGTCCTATTCCCAGCCCTGCAGCAGGAGGTCACCCCTCCACTGGTTCCTCCACTGTCCTAGTCCCAGCCCTGCAGCAGGAGGTCACCCCTCCACTGGTTCCTCCACTGTCCTATTCCCAGCCCTGCAGCAGGAGGTCACCCCTCCACTGGTTCCTCCACTGTCCTAGTCCCAGCCCTGCAGCAGGAGGTCACCCCTTCACTGGTTCCTCCACTGTCCTAGTCCCAGCCCTGCAGCAGGAGCACCTGCCACAACCCAAGGTCACATCACAGGTCTGCTCGTTCCATCTCAGCTCATCCAGAACTGAAGCCAGAATTCCTTCTTGTCTGTCAGTCCACAGCTCACATTACTTCCCATTCCTTCTCGTTTTGAACCCTAAAATGTCCGCTCTCCTCCCCCATATTTCCTCTTCTCTAGGTATAACCAGTCTAATCATTAAAATTCATGGAAGATGGAGAGTCCTATGCACCTCACCCACTGCTGTGTGTCTTTAGAACTGTCTGCCATGGAGCAGACACACAGTGAACATCTACTGAATAAACGGTACCAACAAATAAAAATTCCATGTCAAAAATGCTGAGAAAGTCGATTTAAAGGAACAAATTGTTCTGTCTCTATCTGCACCCTGGAGCTAAGGATATCCTATGACGCTCCATACCCAATTCTTGACCAAAGAGAGCTGGTCTCCCAGGAGTGCTCTCATTCCTAAGATCATAGGTTCACAGGCCCACAGGAGGGACATGCTCCAGTCAGAGACAGCAAGACCAACTAACATCAGAGATAACCAGATGGTGAGAATCAAGCACAAGAACCTAAGCAACAGAAACCAAGGCTACTTGGCATCATCAGAACCCAGTTCTCCCACCACAGCAAGTCCTGGATACTCCAATAATTGGAAAAGCAAGATTTGGATTTAAAATCACATCTCATGATGATAATAGAGGACTTAAAAAGGACATAAATAACTCCCTTAAGGAAATATAGGACAACACAGGTAAACAAGTAGAAACCCTTAAAGAGGAAACACAAAAATCCCTTAAAGAATTACAGGAAAACACAAACAGGTGAAGGAATTGAACAAAACCATCCAGGATCTAAAAATGGAAACAAAAAGAATAAAAAAATCACAAAGAAAGCAACCCTAGAGATAGAAAACCTAAGAAAGAGATGAGGAGTCATAGATGCAAGCGTCACCAACAGAATGCAAGAAATAGAACAGAGAATTTCAGTGGCAGAAGATACCATAGAAAACATTGACACAATAATAAAAAAAAAGCAAAATGCAAAAAGCTCCTAACCCATAACATCTAGGAAACCCAGGGCACAATGATAAGATCAAATGTAAAGATAATAAGTATACAAGAGAGCAAAGATTCCCAACTTAAAGGGTCAGTGATTATCTTCAACAAAATTATAGAAGAAAACTTCCCTAACCTAAAAAAGAAATGCCCATGAACATACAAGAAGCCTACAGAAATACAAATAGATTGGATGAGAAAAGAAATTCCTCCTATCCCATAATAGTCAAAACACCAAATACAAAAAAACAAAGAAAGAATATTAAAAGTAATAAGGAAAAAAGGTCAAGTAATATATACAGGCAGACCTATAAGAATTACACCAGACCTCTCACCAGAGAGTATAAAAGTCAGAAGATCCTCGGCAGATATCATACAGACTCTAAGAGAACACAAATGCCAGCCCAGGATACTATATCCAAATTCTCAATTACCATTGATGGAGAAACCAAGATATTCCATGACAAAATCAAATTTACACACTATCTTTCCACAAATCCAGCTCTATGGAGGATAATAAATGGAAAACTCCAACACAAGGAGGGAAACTATACCCTAGAAAAAGCAAGAAAGTAATCTTCTTTCAACAAACCCAAAAGAAGATAGCGACACAAACATAACTCCACCTCTAACAACAAAAATAACAGGAAGCAACAATTACTATTCCTTATATCTCTTAACATCAATGGACTCAATTCTCTAATAAAATAGACATAGACTAAAAGACTGGATACGTAAACAAGACCCAGAATTTGCTGCATACAGGAAATGCACCTCAATGACAATGGAAGACACTACCTCAGAGTAAAAGGCTGGAAAACAATTTTCGAAGCAAATGGTCCCAAAAAACAAGCTGGAGTAGCCATTCTAATATCGAATAAAATCAACTTTCAACCAAAAGTTAACAACAACAAAAAAAAAAAAAAGATAAGGAAGAACACTTCATACTTATCAAAGGGAAAATCTACAAAGATGAACTATCAATTCTGAACATCTATGATCCATATGCAAGGGCACCCACATTCATAAAAAAAAACTTACTAAAGCTCAAAGCATACAATGTACCTCATACATTAATAGGGAGACTCCAACACCCCACTCTCATCAATGGACAGATCATGGAAACAGAAACTAAACAGAGGCACAGTGAAACTAACAGAAGCTATGAACCAAATGAATTTAACAGACATCTATTGAACATTTCATCCTAAAACAAAAGAATATACTTTCTTCTCAGCACCTAAGGTAGCTTCTCCAAAATTCACCACATAATCGGTTACAAAACAGGCCTCAACAGATACAGGAAGACTGAAATCTGATACTCCCATGCATCCTATCAGATCACCATTGACTAAGGCTGCTCTTCTGTAACAACAAAGACAACAGAAAGCCCACATACACATGGAAACTGAACAACACTCTACTCAATGATAACCTGGTCAAGGAAGAAATAAAGAAAGAAATTAAAGACTTTTTAGAATTTAATGAAAATGAAGGCACAGCATACCCAAACTTATGGGACACAATGAAAGCAGTGCTAAGAGGAAAACTCATAGTTCCGAGTGCCTACAAAAAGAAACTGGAGAGAACATACATTAGCAGCTTGACAGCACACCTAAACGCTCTAGAACAAAAAGAAGCAAATACACCCAAGAGCAATAGACATCAGGAAATAATCAATCGAAGGCTGAAATCAACCAAGTTGACACAAAAAGAACTATACAAAGAATCGACAAAACAAGGAGCTGGTTCTTTGAGAAAATCAACAGGATAGATAAAACCTTAGCCCGACAGTCAGAGGGTACAGAGAGAGTATCCAAATAAACAAAATCAGAAATGACAAGGGAGGCATAACAACAGAAACCGAGGAAAGCAAAAAAAAAAAAAAAAAAAAAAAAACCATCAGAACCTATTACAAAAGCCTATATTCAACAAAACTGGAAAATCTGGATGAAATGGACAATTTTCTAGATAGATACCAGGTACCAAAGTTAAATCAGGAACAAATAAACCATCTAAACTGTCCCATAACCCCTAAAGAAATAGAAGTAGTCATTAAAAGTCTCCCAACCAAAAAGAGCCCAGGATCAGATGGGTTTAGTGGAGAATTCTATCACACCTTCATAGAAAATGTAATATTAATAATCTTCAAACTATTCCACAAAATAGAAATAGAAGGAACACTACCCAATACATTCTATGAAGCCACAATTACACTTATACCTAAACCACACAAAGACCCAACAAAGGAAGAGAACTTCAGACCGATTTCCCTTATGAATATTGATGCAAAATACTCAATAAAATTCTCACAAACCAAATCCAAGAACACCTCAAAATGAGAAAGCATTTGACAAAATTCAACACACCTTCATGGTAAAACTCTTGGAAAGATAAGGAATTCAAGGCTCATATAAAAACACATAGTAAAAGTAATGTACAGCAAACCAGCAGCCAAAATCAAACTAAATGGAGAGAAACTTGAAGGAAATCAGAGATTAGACAAGGCTGCCTACTCTCTCTCTACCTATTCAAGATAATACCTGAAGTCCTAGTCAGAGCAATTAGACAACAAAAAGAGATCAAAGGAATACAAGTTGGAAAGCAAAAAGTCAAAATACCACTATTTGCAGATATGATAGTATACTTAAGTGACCCCAAAAATTCTACCAGAGAACTCCTACATCTGATAAACAACTTCAGCAAAATGGCTGGATATAAAAATACCTCAAACAGGGGCTGGGGATTTAGCTCAGTGGTAGAGCGCTTACCTAGGAAGCGCAAGGCCCTGGGTTCAGTCCCTAGCTCCAAAAAAAAGAACCAAAAAAAAAAAAAAAAAAAAAAAACCTCAAACAAATCAGTAGCCTTCCTCCACTCAAAGATAAATGGGATGAGAATGAAATTAGAGAAATGACACCCTTTACAATAGTTACAAACAATATAAAATACCTTGGTGTTACTCTAACCAAGCAAATGAAAGGTCTGTATGACAAGAACTTCAAGTCTCTGAAGAAAGAAATCAAAGAAGATCTCAGAAGATGGAAAGATCTCTCTTGTTCATTGATTGGCAGGATTAATACAGTAAATATGGCAATCTTGCTGAAAACAGTTTACAGATTCAATGCAGTTCCCATCAAAATTCCAACTCAATTCTTTATAGATTTAGAAAGAGCAATTTGCAAATTCATATCAGTAACAAAAAAACACAGGATAGCAAAAACTAAAAGAGCTTCTGGGGGAATCACCATCCCTATCTCAAGCTACAGTACAGAGCAATAGTGATAAAAACTGCACAGTATTGGTACAGAGACAGGCAGGTAGATCAATGGAATAGAATTGAAGACCCAGAAATGAACCCATACATCTATGGTCACTTGATCTTTGACAAAGGAGCTAAAACCATCCAGTAGGGGGTGGAAATCAGCATTTTCAACAAATGGTGCTGGTTCAACTGGAGGTCAGCATGTAGAAGAATGCAAATCAATCCATTCTTATCTCCTTGTTCAAAACTCAAGTCTAAGTGGGTGAAGGGCCTCCACATAAAACCACATACACTGTAACTAATAGAAGAGAAAGTGGGGAAGAGCCTGGAACACATAGGCACAGGGGAAATTTCCTGAATAGAATACCAATGCCTTATACTCTAAGAGCAAGAATTGACAAATGGAACCTCAGAAAATTGCAAAGCTTCTGTAAGACAAAGAACACTGTCATTAGGTAAAAAGGGCAACCAACATATTGAGAAAGGATCTTTATGAATCCTATATCTGATATCCAATATATACAAAGGACTAATATCCAATATATACAAAGAACTCAAGAAGTTAGACTCCAGAGAATCAAATAATCCTATTAAAAATGGTGTACAGAGCTAAACAAAGAATTCTCAACTGAGGAATGTGGAATGGCTGAGAAGCACCTAAAAAAAAAAAAAGTTCAACATCCTTAGTCATCAGGGAAATGCAAATCAAAATAGCCCTGAGATGCCACCCTGAATCAGAATAGCCAAGATCAAAAACTCAGGTGACAGCACATGCTGGTGAGGATGTGGAGAAAGAGGAACACTCCTCTATTGTTGGTGGGATTGCAAGCTAGTATAACCACTCTGGAAATCAGTCTGGCAGTTCCTCAGAAAATTGGACATAGTAATACCTAAGAACCCAGTTATACCACTCCTGGGCATATACCCAAAAGATGTTCCGACATAAAACAAGGACACATGCACCACTATGTTCATAGCAGCCTTATTTATAATAGCCAGAAGCTGGAAAGAACCCAGATGTCTTTCAACAGAGGAATGGATTCAGAAATTGTGGTACATCTACACAATGGACCTATCTCACACTCAGCTATAAAAAAGAATGACTTCATGAAATTCATAGGCAAATGGATGGTACTAGAAAGTATTATCCTGAGTGAGGTAACCCAGTCAAAAAAGAACATGTTATGTGCTTTCTGGTAAGTGGATATTAGCCCAAAAGATCAGAATACCCAAGATACAATTCACAGACCATATGAAGGTCAAGAAGGAAGACCAAAATGTGGATGCTTTAGTCCTTCTTAGAATGGGGAACAAAATACTCACAGGAGGAAATACAGAGACAAAGAGTGGAATATTGACTAAAGGAAAGGCCATCTGGAGACTTCCCCATTTGGAGATCCATCCCATATGCAGCCACCCAACTCAGTTACTATTGCTGGTGCCAAGAAGTACTTGCTGACAGGAGCCTGATATTGATGTCTCCTGAGAGGCTCTGGTAGAACCTTATTGATACAGATGATGATACTTGAAGCTACCATGGAGACCCCAATGGAGGAGTTAGGGAAAGGACTGAAGGAGCTGAAGGGATTTGCAACCACATAGGAAGAACAACAATATCAACAAACCAGACCCCTCCCCCCAGAGCTACCAGGGAACAAAACCACCAACCAAAGAGTATACAGGGAGGGATCTCTGCATATGTAGCAGAGAATGGCATTGTCTGGCATCAATAGGAGATGCCCTTGGTCCTGTGAAGGTTCTTTTCCTCAATGTAGGAGAATGTCAGGTTGTTGAGGTGTGAGTGGGTGGATGGGAGGGGGAGTCTCCCCATAGAAGCAGGGGGAGGGGGATGGAAGAGGGGGAAAGTGGTAAAGGGGATAACATTTGAAATATAAATACATAAAATATGCAATAAAAAATCTTTTAAAAAAATCAAAGTGTTCATGTGGATCCTGGTTTTGGTCACTGTTCAGTCTGCTCTGTTGTTTCAGGGCCTTGGAGAGATGGAACAGAAGTGTGAAAATCTGAAGGTCCACTCAGCCAACGGCAGCTGAGAAGCAGAAAGAAACAGGATGGTGTCATGGATAAAGAAATGCCCAATGACTTTTCCCTCACTTAGGCCCCAACCTCCTAAAGAAGTGGTTTTCAACCTGTGGGCTGCGGACCAGATATCCTACATATCTTATGTTTTTATTATAACTTATAACAATAACAAAATTATGTCTTGAAGTAGTAATAATTTCATGGTTGAGGGTCACAACATGAGGAAGTGTACTAAAGTGTCACTGTATGAGGCAAACTGAAAACCACTGTCCCAAATTATCTATCCTCTTCTAAAAGTCTGATGAGCTGGGAATCCCTGTAGGTTAAGCCATGGGTGAGGTCAGGGCCTGTATGATCCAATCTCTCCTCACAAATCCTGATGTAAGTTTGTGGAGGGCATTTCATGTCCACACTGAAGCCACAGTGATGAACTACTTGTGGTTCTGTGCTATGTGACTGTTCCTCTGCTCCACCACACTTCGACCCAGATGTCAAAGTCCTTTCCCAAGTGTCCTTTGCAAGCTCAAAGAAAGCATGGCTGAGGTGCTGTGTGACATCCACCTCCAGAGGCTTGGGAACCACCTTAATTTTAGGGCTCCTACAGTTGAAAAGGGCTACAGTTATGGGCAATTTGACTTCCCCATGACATGCCTCTTAAGAGGGGCTCAGCTTCTGCAAGGCTATTTTTTCTCCTCATCAGTAACTTGGGTTGGTGTTCGTGACTAAAGCTGATGGTCACAGGTTTCAGGTGCATGTATATGTGTGCATCCCCCTCCCCCAAACTTATAACTGTAACTGAAAAGCAAAATGAGTGACATTTACAGCTTTGCTTTCCTTGTGGAGACTCCATTGATCACAACTGACATTTACTTAAACATTCTCTAGCAGAAACATACCTCCCGATTCTGCCTCCTTCTGAAAATGCCAACAAATATGCCCGAGGCAGCAGGAGGTGGGGGAGGAACATAATAAAATCATCTATTCACTCCCCCTACAATCACGTTGCTTTGCTAATATCATAACTTTAATTATTTCTCCTGTTCTTGACAGCCCACGTTGTTAGTCTAACCCTCACCCGGTATTGATTCGCCCCTGCTAAAAACACGCATCAGCCGGGCACCAAAAATTGCCTGCTCAAGTTCCTCACTAGGCTGGCAGCATATAGCATGCATATTAAATCTGGCCAGCACTTAGGCTAGAGCAATTGCAACTTTATGATCGTGTTGGTTTTTAAAGCAAATGTTAATGAAATATGCATTACTTATAGCAAATGACACTCCCAGTGGGGCACATTTTAATTAGTGTAGTTTGTTCAAAGAAAAGCAAATTTAACTCCTCCTCATCTGTCACTAGACTTGCCCTGCAACCTGAAGGCAAAGTGAGAGATGATAGGAAAGGAGACAGATGAGCCCTCCCAGGCTAACATGAGAATGTAGGAAAAAGAAGCAAGGGAGTGACCGATTCATTTGCAGCCACAGTAGCTCAGAGCTGCTTTTTAACAGTGACACATTTGGACTACTGACTTCCCATACTCTGGGCCCATCTTTCAAGGTAGCAGACCCAAGGAAAGTCAAGCATGGTGGCTTTAGAGTGATGTTCTGACGTTTCCTCGTTGCCTACTAACTAGAGTGCTATGTTAATTTCTTTTCTGTGACAAAGTAGCAAACATGGCCTGAGGAGATAGCTTAGTCAGTAAAGTGCTTGCTGTGCAAGCACATGGCCTGGGATTCAAGTCCCAGAACCTGTGGAGAACAGCCTGGCACGGTGAGGCAAACTACCCAGCACTGGAGAGGCAGAGAAAGAAGGACCTCCAGCCACACAGCCAAGCTAAATCAGTGAGCCACAGCCCAGTGAGAGACTCCCCATCCCCCAAACCAGTGCCCATGTAATGATACCTGAGATGTTCTCTGGCATCCATAAGCATATACCTGTATGTTCATCTGTGCACACACACATGCCTGTGCATGCGCACACGCGTGCACACACACACACACAGATGCCACAAACAGTTGAATGTAGCTTAAACAACAGTAATATATTTGTTCATAGTTCTCAAAGCCAAGAGTCCAAATTCACTCTTTTTCTGACTTCCTGTGTCTTTGTCTTCTTATCCACATTTGTTTTCATCTGCTACAGCCATGATGGAGTTAGGGCCCACATGGACATACTAGGACCTCACTGGGGAGGTTAATTTTCTGTAACTTGGTCAATCTGCGGTGCTCCTCCTTACGTTCAACCTGAATACTCTCTGAACTGGTAGCCTGGATGAGGCAGATAATGTAGCTGGACCGCCAATCAATTAAAGGCATGTGAAGAAATGACCCAGGTTCTTGCATGGAAAAGTAATCCTGTTTTTTGACTCATGACATGAGTCCTTGAATTTCTGGCCTGTTGGAACTAGTATGAGTCAATTCCATGATGTGAATGAATGAATCAATGAGTGAATGAATGAATCTCTTATTGATGGTTCCTTGGATAACTGACTATATACTCAACTTCACGACATCTACAAAGATCTTTATTCACAAATAAGGTCATATGCTATTCACCTATCCTAGGTGGGCATGGCTTTCAGACCAGCATAGACATGGTAGATATCAGAGTCTTGATCTTCAAAGCCTGTTGCCTAGATCATGCAGTGGTGTCTCCTGGGAGTCTGGCAGAGATGCAGCCTCTCCAAACCCCTCCTGGACTTGCTGAATCAGAACCTTCGTTTTAACAGATTCAGACAATTTATGTGTGCATTACAGTTTGAGAAGCACTGGGCTGGATAATCATGTTTCCAAGCAGTGATGGTGTTTATAATGAAAGGCCTGGAGTTGAGACACTGTGAAAATCGGACGACTTGAAAGGAACAGGTCAAGGAAGAACAAATTAAGAAAACAAGTAGAGAGAGTGGGAACGTTCAATGTAAGTCGCAGCTTACTAGTCAATTGGCATGCATCTTACCAATGGTTGGGACTGCATACAGATTTGACAACAGAATAAAGTGGGTTCTAATCAACTGGCTTCTGGGTACAAGGAAAATCCCGCAGGACAGAAAAGAAAAATTTCATCAGCATCATCTGGAATCTAGATGGCCTTCCCCATTCTTGTTTCATCAAAGGCATTGCTGTGCTGATGTCACTGCTGGGTGACAGTGTGGCACTGGAATGGCCAGGTCTTGCTCTAGGCTCTCACTGTAACTCATGTTGACATGAAGAAATGTTTCATTTTCAGATCCATACGTATGAATTTTTAATGAACGGTGTCAAAGAAATCAAATATTTCCCCCTCTATTCCACTTGGCAGAATCAGATTTTGACCCTATGCCAAACAACCATAAATCATGTTGGGCAGGGAAAGGGGCAGGACCCAGGGGCTCCGCATGTGGATTAGCCAGTTAATTTCCTGCTGTCAGACCTTCACCTGAGTTGCTGCAGGATGCAGAGAGGGAGCAGGGGGAGAAAGGATGAGGAGAAAGGAGAGGCAAAGAAAAGGAAAGGGAAAACACACTTGGAAGACCACAAGCAGGAGGTGTCCAATGGCTGTTGTCTAAGTCAGAAGTCAGAAAGACAAAAAATAGAGACAATTATTATTTCTTCCATGAACGTGGAGAAGCCATTTCAGTCGCCAGACTCCCAGGACCGTTTGACGTTGATCATAATCGTCAACGTCTTTATCAATGGGGGTGGCTTAAAATCTAGATGTGTCTATGAGTGTGCTTCCAGATAGGAAACGGAGGAGGTGAGACCCACCCCGGGTGTGGGGGCACAATGTCTGGGGTCCCAGACTGAATAAAAAGGAGGAAGTGAACTGAGAACCATTAGCCATCTTTCTCAGCTTCCTTCCTGACCTTGGTATAGGGTGACCACCTCTCTTCTGCCCTCCCCGATGCCGTGTCATAAATGACTGTTCCAAAATAAACTCTTGACTCCCTAAGTTGCTTTTGTCAGGTATTTGGTCCCAGCAATGAGAAACGTAACAACTATGTTGTGTGTGTGTGTGTGTGTGTGTGTGTGTGTGTGTGTGTGTGTGCGTGCGTGTGTGCGTGCGTGCATGTGTGTGCGTGTTATAAAGATATAAACCAAGAACTTCCTGTTTCAAGAGCGCTTTGTTATAAGTTCCATAAACAATGAAAAACAGCAGAGTCCTAATAAATTAAACTGCAGTCAACATTTGAGGGAAGCGTCAGTGTTTAACAAAGATACCACTGTCTTACCTGGCAATGCGGGAAGGATATTTTAAGCAGTAACACCCCATGTTGGCAAAGGCACAATATGAAAAGGGGGAAGTGGTCAATTGCTTGTAGGGTGTGTAAACAGATCTAGTTCAATTTAGTAATAAAAATGCAATGAATCCTTAAGTGTGTTTGGGGCTGGTATAAACTCTAGGAATGACTGACTTAAAGAAGTACCAAAATAGAAAATTTTAAAAAGCTATAAAGCCTGTTATAGGGGCTAGCAAGATGGCTCGGGGGGGTAAACCACTTGCTGGGGATGTGTGTAGCACCCACATAAATGCCAAGTGAGTGTGTCAGCCTGCATGTAATCCCAGCACAGGGGAGGCAGAGACAAGACATTTCCAGAGCAAGCTAGGCAACTAGACTAGCTGAGTTAGAGACCTCTAGATTCAAGTCAGAGATCCTGCCTCACCAGGGCAGAAAGAAACTGAGGCACCGATGCGAACCACACACACCTGCACACACAAGCACACGTACACGCACCAAATACACATAGGAAAAGAGAGACTGTTAGAGCCCTGTGAATAACAGCATACTGGCAAAACCCAAGTGTCCACTAGCACTTATGTGAGTAAACGGAACTAAGGTGGACCCATCTGAAAGAACATCACATAGCCATTAAGGACAAACACGAATTTACAGAATGGAGAGACACCGAAGAGGGAGAAGACAGGATGCAAAGCAATAAATATCCTAATTGGAAGGGCCAAGAGACTCCATTACCTTAGCACAGAGAGAAGGTGGAAGGAAGAACGCCAATTGCTGTAATGTTTACTTCAGGAAGCAGGAAACACAGGTTTACCCCCCCCGTGCCCCCCTATATACTCTTGAAACCTCCTGTAATCAGAGTGCATACCTTCATAATGGAAGCAAGACTTTATTGTGTTTCTGAAAAGCAAGCCAGTTGCATAAGGTTTTAAAGAGATGTCCTTTTCCACAAACAATAAAAATTGAACCCTGGCTAATTTAAGGTGAAGCACATTTGTAACACTGAATTTTCTAACACTGCATCCAGATCTGGGATGTTGGGGAATCTGGCTGCTTTCTTACAAAGCGCCTAGCTCTGTTCTAAATGCTGTGCTTAGGAAATTAAAGGAGCCAGCCTGTCAGCTTAACCACTCGCTTCTGGGAAGAGTCTCACATAGTCCTTCTCTGGCTGCTATTACTTGGAAGGGATCTGGTGTACAGTGCCGAAAACAGGTGGATGAATAGATAGTTGGGGACCAGACTGGACACTACTCCTTGCCAGTGGTCAGCCCCAACAACAGCATCTTGTTTCCACGACAAGTCAGTGCACTTGAAATCTATCAACTCTAGATTGGTTTTTCCATTCAAGCAAAAATTTTTGAAGTAGGCCATCTGTTTCTGGAAATGAGGAGCAATTTAAGGACAGATGTAAGGTGCAGGGATAGGGGAACAATTTCATCTGAGCAATGAGTTTATTGGTGTGCTCTCCAAGTGGCTGACTCATTCAAGTTTAAACAAAGTGACTCTTGAGTGGGTCTAACTACATTGCAGCAGCAGCAGCAGGAAGAAGAAGATGAAGAGGAGGAAGAGGAAGAGGAGGGGGAGTAGGGGGGAGCAGGGGGGGAGGTGGAGGTCATTCCTGATGGGCAGCTGCCCTAAGGCCTATGTACTCACATAAGGCATCTTCACAATTTTAATCTCTTTTGAAAGCTGAGCCGAAGCTCCAAGATAGATATTTGCTGATATCCACAGATTCAGTCACAATGTCAACTAGGAAGTAACCCAAAGTCTCACCAGGGGTAGTTGCAGAAGCAATGTCTTAATCCAATCCCATCACCAATGCCTCTCTTCTCCCAGAAGCTCCCTGTGTCATTTCTGTAAGCCACTGAAGCAAGACCAGGGCAGGGCAGCGAGGTGTGTAGCCATTACTGACCCAGCAAACTGAAAGAGCTGTGTGTGCAGTCCACATGTCTCGCCCAGTACCCCAAGCCTTCCCTCTTAGCCATCGGCCATCTTAATATATGCACACTGATTTGTACTGCAAACACCATCCCTTGTCAATTCAGGCACCAAATAGAAAGTATTTTTTTAGCAAATTTTGTGGATTTGGTTCTCTCCTTTCCCCCTCACATGGACCCTGGTGATTGAACCGAAGTTGGCAGGCTGCAGAGCAGGGCGTTTGCTTGATGAACTAGCTCCTCTTCTCTTTCTTTCTTTCATCTTCTTTTTAAAGAAAAAAAAAACCTACTTGAAGCCCAGTCACCATACATAAACCACTCTTTTAGGAAGCCACTATCAGTACTTGAGGAAATGGTCAAGTCTGTACAGGGATAGGAAAGGAAGAAACTGGACGGAAAGGAGACTTAAAAGGCGCCTACCTGCAATTCATTGATATCTTGCATCCACATCTCCCCAACCCCCTTATCCACACTACGTCCATTACTTACCCTGCCACACATCATAGCTACGGAAGTCAGGGCAAGTGCTTTGATATGGGTCCCAGAAACTAATCCCGACCCCACAGGGATATGAGCTGCTTTTGTGCTGGGGATCAGGAGCCTGGGTCAGCTGAGCAGTCTGAATGAGAAAGAAGGGGGATGTTTAATTGAGGGAAGGGAATAGATTCTTTTCAGGCTCCATTTCCATCCATGCAATCCATCTACCGATTACAAGCAAGTTCTTATCCAGACATGAAAGCAGGCAACTGCCCATGCTGGCATCCGACCAAAACTGCTTATCTTCAGGCTTCCCTTATTCCAGGCCCCTTTCCTCATCCCAAATCACTGGCTTCCTGCCTAATGCATTTGCACTACTTTTTCTGCCCCTGGATTTAGCTCCTGGAGTTTTCCCCTGACACCAAACACCCCTGCAGACACACACAGGCTAGGCAGTGAGCTGGTCTCTGTTTCATCTGTCTGGGGAGAAGAAGCTTTTTGGCTTCTCAAGTCTGTCTGTATCTGTCCTGCTAAATATCACAACCACTGAGGCCTGTGGATAGGATCCAGTTCTAAAGACAAGGCTGTCTCAGAATTTGAAATATTCCAGAAAGGAAGACTTGTGAGAAGCGGCTGGGGAACTGCTGCAACTCACCAATGCATTCTTAACACCAAGACTCCATGCCAACCTGAATTTCCATTGCAAATCAAGCATTCACCCGGCCCACCATTAGGTAAGCTCAGCGCCCTGGCTAATTAAGTCAGTCTCCAGTGGGGAAGGATAGATTTAGGGGCCATCATCAGCTCCAGTCTGAGACGCTCACAGCTGAGGCCCAACTTCATTCTTCATGCAATGTGGAGCAAATCAAAGCTAACGCAGGGGCATGGCCACAGCTGACTTGGGCCTCCCTCGGAGATGTGCACCCAAGCCCCAAGATGTCACCGGCTCACACGTCATTTCTCTACATTAACATTCTGTCTGGGTTCTTGTTTCACACTCAACAAGTCTATTGCAAGCTGTAAATAAGGAGGTGAAGGACGGGGAGGTATGCCAAGAAAGCTCACACATGGCTCACAGGGCGACAAAACCCATATTAATAATGTGATCTGAAGAGACTCAGGAACGCTGGAGCTGCTGTCATTTCTCCTTAGATGAAGAATCCTGGCGGTGGGGGTGATTGATATTCTAATTCTTCAAACTGCATCCTTCTAAAAATGTAGATTAAACTTACCCGAATAGATAGCTCTGATGCTCTTTCAACTCTCCTCCCGCACACACCCTGTCCCTCCCCATGGGGATTAAAAATACCATGCCAGGATTTATATTTGGTTCAAATTTGCTTAGCACACCAAGGCTAAATACAGCTTATGCACCACTCACGCTTCCAAAACCACTTACTTGGAAACGTATGAAACAGTAATGGAATGATTTATAGTTTTCTCTTAGCTCTTTCATTGCTGATTTACGGAGATCTCTCCAGGGGTGATTATTTTTGGATATTTCAAAATCTGTAGACTGCCGAACTCTTGATAGATGTTAATGTATTTTCAGAGAGCCTTATGTTAACTGACACATTTCATCCATTTAAACATTTAATGAGCACCTATGATGCATTACATACAGTGCACTATGCAAACTAAAGTATGTGTTTGTGTCCTCAAGTAACTTACACTTGTCCCCAGTTACTCTAGTCAGGGGATATAATGCCACAGCGACTATACTTACTGGCAAAAGGAGATTTCCCTGGTCAGAAGCCCAGAATGGAAACATCTACTGAGGTATCCATCTTACCTCTTCAACTAGAGAAGCTGGATAAGTAAGTCCTAACGTGGGAATGGAGT